>NC_047661.1:48109465-48329465 GCF_011762505.2 Arvicanthis niloticus
TGTATCTACTGCCAGAAGCTCAAAGCGACAAGGCCAAGTGACCTATTATCTGGAATCTCTAATGCCATAAGACAAAATAAGCCTTTGATTCTTTTAAAGGTATTATCTCTGGTACTCCATTGTAGTGGAAAGCTAACTAATACACTGTTCTATATTATCAGTCCCCAATATTTCAGAAATGAGCCATTAAAATCAGATTTTCAGATCAAGAGTTATATGGTGTATTTCCATACATGATCAGATAGTAACAATTTTAGGCTTTGTGGGTCAGACGTCAAACTCAAGAATGTTATTCAGACAACTTATGACTCAAAGTACAATTCTTTTAAGATTTTTTTTTATTCTAAATTTGCAAACAATGTAAAAATAGGTGAGCTAAATCTAGGGGCTACACTCTGCCAGACTTTGGTTTAAATACCTGAATCTCAATGCAGCACAGCCCTGTGTTCTACTAAAAACACTATTTCTCTGCAAGCAAGTAAAATGCCAAACAATATTTTCTTCAAATTGAAACACACCTTCCTAGTAGGAGGAGGGCAGCTTTTAAGACTCAGGAAATTAAAAACAAACAAACAAACAAACTTAAGAGGCTCTGAAAAACTATGAAGCACGTAAGGGTCAGGAATCTCAGAAAGTTAAAAACTTAAGTTTTATAAAAAAAACTGTAAGTTTTATAAAAGTTATAAAACTTAATGCCCTGGCCTGCAGTAATATATTGGTAGAGAAAAGGAGACTGACAGAGCTGCCTGTGAATTGGGCAGGGAGCTACAGGGATGCAGCTGTCATGAGTCACCCTCGTGCTGAGGTAAGCTTTTCAAGGATGCATCTCCCTTTCAGTCACTATGTTCCTGTAAATAATCTCTCACCTGCACGGCCCAGTAAACTCTCAGTTCACAAGCCAGACTCAGTGGAATCGTGTCTTTGTTCTGTCACAAGTGTCTTAACTGAGGTGAATACATGTTTGTTCACACATATCTCCAAGTACCAAAACAGAACTATGGTTTCTGAAGAGAGGAAAAGTGCCAAAAACAAACAAATAAAACAAACAAACAAACAAACAAACAACAACAACCCTTAGTTCTGTATGCTTTGGGGCTCCAACAAAATACCACCAAACTGAGGGGTTAAATTTTCCAAGTTTAACCACATGGCTCCAATCGCCTATCCATGCATGCATTATTGCCACAAATTACAGAATCAAGATATTCTGGGGAGAGGCCTTGGAGATATTCAGGGCCAACAAATGTGTTCCAGCCGAGCATTTTTCTCATCCTCCGATCATTTCAAACCTCTCCACCACAAATCATCAGTAAATTGCTTTTTCTCTTTGAAAAATAAATAGTAACAAAACTTTCAGTCAAGGGCAACTGTTATCCACTCTACCAAGTAGACAGAACAATGGGTATTCCTATTCTTTACAAGGGTCTAGGACTTCTTTTGTTAAGCTTACGAGGGAAGGGTAAACACAAAACCTATCTTATCCCACTAAGGAAATGGCAATCTTATATTATTTATCAGGACTCCATCCTCTGAGATGCACTTCTTGCCAATGGCCAATGTATACCCTTCTATATTCACAGTGGTAATTTACATGCCTAGTAAAATAGAACCTTCTAAAGCTAGGACCTATTTACATTCTTCCATTCAGTTACTTATCTTAAATCATTTGACACTATAAAACGTGCAGATTATTCTCAAACTTTAAAGCCTATGTACTGTTTTTTCAAGCTGGAAACAGGTTGGCCTCTAAACTAACACAGAGGCTCAACCTCATTTCTTTGCCTTTTGTGGATTCTACACCTGAAGTGGTTTCAATGAGAAATGTTAACCATAGACTCACATATTTAAACATTTGGTCCACAGTGAGTGATGCTGTTTGGGGGTGGTACAAGTATGTCCCTAGAGATGAGCTTTGAGAATGTATTGCTTTGCCCCATTTCCAGAGTGCTTGCTCACACACATTCACTTGTATGCATGTTCTCTCTCTCTCCCTCTCTCCTTCTCTTTCTTTCTTTCTTTCTTCTTCTTCTTCTTCTTCTTCTTCTTCTTCTTCTTCTTCTTCTTCTTCTTCTTCTTCTTCTTCTTCTTCTTCTTCTTCTTCTTCTTCATGTCTGAGGTTAAAGATGTGATCTTTCTGCTTCTTGCTCTCATGTCTGCCATTTGCTGCCATTCCCCTCTGTCATGACAGAACACTAGCCCTCTGGAACTACAAGCCAGAATACATGGTTTCTTCCATAAATTGTTTTTGATCACAATATTTTATTACAGCAACAGAAAGGTCATTAACATTATACATTAATCATTTAGTCCTAATTTTTCTTCTACTATTGCTATTGTGGCACACCATATGTATTTTCAAGCCCTAATCCATCTATTCTGCTCTGTTTCAATGAATTAATGGTGTCTGAGGCTTAGACTTGGGAGTTGTAAAGTATAGTCTTTTCCTGTGGCCCAGCATCTATCCTCCTCAATCTGAAAGATTTTTTTACTTCTACCTTAGAGTAAATTATGAACAGTTTTTAGAAGGGGTTTTAAAAAACGTGCATCAAGTCCTACAGGAAAGAGGTTCTAACTCATTGTTGAATGCCATGAATGGCTTCAATAAAAAGATGAATTATTTATCATCCTTTCCTCCAAATTCAAAGTGACTGTGAAGTTGAGGATACAAGCTGGGCCCAAAGAGGATCCAGGAAGGTACACATGGGGTGACTCTTAGGATGACTATGGTCAGCTTTCTTACACATAGAGGAACGTGACCCTCCAGAGATCAAAAACTTTACTGTCCATTTTTGAATAAAGTTTTCTTTAGAGACTTCTTGGGGTGCTCAATATTACTCGTTGCCACTACTATATGAACCAGAGTCTCCAGTGTTGACATCAGGTCACAATGGTTATCTGTGGGCTTGCTGATCCTCTCTCTATCCATTCATGTCTGTTCAGGCTACCCACACCTTTAGGCCAATGCTAGATCACAGCATCATAGGAAGACAATTACATCCCTTCCTGCCTTGGCCAATATTCCCATGTGTCTAACAGCAGCTGCTGCAAGTCTTGGATAGAAGTCTTCTTGGATAGACCAGGGAGACATTAAGATACTTCAGGATTTGCAATCCTCACTGGGGTGCTAGTAAAATATAAGGTATGCTGAATAGTTTTCTGTCAACTAGACATGAGCTGCAGTTATCTGTAAGGAGGGAACTTTAATTGAAAAAAATGCCTCCATAAGATCTGACTATAGGCCAACTTTTAAATTAGGGATGGATGGGAAAGGGTCTAGCCCATTATGGGTGGTGCCATCTCTGGACTGGTGCTCCTGGGTTCTTTAAGAAGGCAGGCTAATCAAGCCATGAGGAGCAAGCCCGTAAGCATCACTTCTCCATGGCCTATGCATCAGTTCCTGCCTCCACGTTCTTGCCCTGCTTGAGTTCTGTCCTGACTTCCTCCAATGATTGACTATGATGGGTAAGTGTTAGCCAAATAAACCCTTTCCTCCCCAACTTGCATTTTGGTCATGGTGTTTCATCTCAGTCGTAGATACACAAACTAAAACACCAGAGGATAAGATAAAGTCAGCAGGATACTTCTTCCAGCTCCAAATAACAGATTTTAATTATATTATTAGCTGAAGAAATATACAAACATAAGATGAACAATTAGCGGAAATGAATTCACTACTGTTCTGGCCTGGCTGGTCCCAAGTTATGAAAGAAATTTGTTTCTTCTCTTCATCCTCATTTCTGCTATTCTGGCTGAGCCATGGACTTCAACATCGGGCACTGAGCTAGATTCTGCAGGCACGGAAGATATAAGGGAGAGGAGTCTTCCTCCTAAGGAATTTAAAGATCAAGTGTGAGACAGCAAGATCACTATCACAAGTGATCATGATACTGTTAGAACACACACCAGTAGGATGTCTGCAGCATAGCAGGCACTCAACACTGCTGAGGTAGTACTGTTGCATACCACATGTCAGCAACCTACTCCTTGGGAAGCAGTTTCAGCTTTTACAGTAATTCCTTCAGAACTTCTTCCCTGATTGACAATATCTCTATGATGGATATTCCAGAAGGCAGAGATTACAGCACCTATTCACCATTGTCCTTCTGGGATGCAACACGGTGCCGGACATTGGGAATCACTATGTGGGAATGAAAGAATGAATGAATGAATGAATGAATGAACTAATGAAGAAAAATACCAGGGACAAGATAGGGTTGAACCAAAGCGTTGAAGGATAAGTTGAACAGGTCATGAAAAGGAACACATGGAAATAAGGAATGTGACCCCTATCCAGAGCACACAAGGCTCTGGCATACTCCTACCATGGTAGGAAGTTCAGTGGCAAATGCGGCTGGGATGGGCAGGAAATAAATTATAGGAGATCATGGAGAGATTTTAGGTCAGATCAGCATATAAAGTGCCTGGCATACCAGGACTTTTTCCTGGAGGCAAAGGGGAATTGGCTGGTTTTTGTAAATAAGATGTAACAGAGTTAACCAGCTTCATTTTTTTTTTTTTTTTTTTTTTTTTTTTAGTGATAACCAACAACGGGATAGAAAGTGAATTGAAGGTTTCCTGGACCTGGGCCAAACACTCCGAGGCCTTCTCCCACCGTTTCAGCCTAACCCTTGCTGTCTCTTTAATATTTTACAGTTTCTGGCAGATTTGTGATTGTTTTAGTTATCGCGAAGTTTATCTCCCTCTGACACCTGGGAAGGCGTCACATCACTCTGCCTCTATAGCCTCAGCACATCCTTAAATGAAGAATAAGCAGGAAGAGTGGCCGGGGCACGGCCTCTTCACTGGAGGCTTTTGAGCAGCCTCTGCAAAACCAGACCCTGTGAAGACACACACGAACCCCATCAATGCTTGCAGCAGAATCGACGCAAGCGTGTTGCTACTGGCACAAACAACCACCTGGACACATCCCAACTTCTACACAGGCCAGCAAGCCAGGCCCACTCACTTCCCACAGAACTGCAGACAGCCCCTTCCACAGAAGTCCATCCAGCTCCCACAGCTCCTCAACGGGGGAGCTGGGCTCCTGCCATCTTTGGGGCTCCTCCGTGTTTGGGAGGTTACTGTTATCGGGGGGCCCCTGCTCCGCGTCTTTGATCATAAGCTGCTCATCTGCTTACATCAACACCTTCTTCAAACAGGTCCTGCGAGGAGTCCACAACCTCTACCTGCTGCTCAGCCCGAGAGAGCTCTTTGGAGAAGAGCGGTGACATTTCCCTTGAAAGAAGAGCCAAGAAGAAAGGGGTCCAGAACAGCAAGGAAACAGAAAAAGGTGAGCTGGCCAAGATCTTAAAAGAACCACTGGCTCCGAGCGTAACCCTAAAGGCTGCAAGATTAAAACTATTGTTGTCTAATAAATGGATTTATGTGTGGATTTATGGTTAAAAGACAGGAAATCTCCTTCTACCCAGTAGGGACTAAACACAGTTCTTCTCTGCCAGGTGTCTGGTTATAAAAGCATATAGTGGCAGGCAGGCTCTTCTCCGCATAAGTCCTCAGCCCCATGCACAGGGGCAGGGCTGGGAGTCTCCATTCCTGGGCCCCTTGCATAGGTCCTACCTTTTCCGCGGTCTCTTTCCAACGCTCCTCCTCTGAACTTGTAATTCCATCCTCTTACCAGCCTGCTTCAACTGTTTCTGTTTACAAAGCTCCCTCAGACATCAGCCACCCCACTCATACTCTGAAAAAAATCCCCCCTTTTTATTGGAAAAAAAAAAAAAAAACTCTTAAAAATGAGAGAATGGAAGCCCAGAAATGAGTCACAGGCTACTGGAACTAAGGGGGGGGGGGGGGGTTGTGGCTACCTTAATCCAAATCAAACTGCGGGTAGGCAACATAAATATCTTTGCAGCTCTACAAACAGAAAATTCAACAGCATCTTGAATGTTTACAAATCAAGTGGCATAGGCAACTCAGTTTTTTGGGTTTTTTGTTTGTTTGTTTGTTTTGTTTTGTTTTTAGCTTTATTTGGGCTGTTTTCTTCTACTAATGAAAACCAGGCATTGGGCCTAATGCTGTTTTGTGTTTATAATAAAACCTCATTAACTCAAATGCAACTAATTTATAACTTGTGATAATTTGGCCACAACAGAGCTGAATTTCCTACGTGCAATATATGATTTTACTAAGCAAATTAATAGCTTAAATCAAATTTTAGAAAGCTTCTTTAACTTCCCCAGGCAAATTATCTTTAAGGGCATTATTAGTAGATATTCAGAACATAGGAAGAAAAGAAAAATTAAGATTCCTTTCTAATTACAGCTCCTTGGTCCCTTACCTAAAACCCTTTGATTCAGATAAGTTCCACAGTTTTCTCAGGCTCGAGAAGTGAATGAAGCATAAAAATCATATATTTTGCTCCACCGGAGGTGAGGTAATACCCCAAGTCACAATACTGACACTAAATGAAATAAAACCTATACATAGCCTTACACTATGTTACATCTGACTGCTCTAGCAAATAAATCCAGATGGTTTGGGGTTTTCCAACAAATGAATTGTGGAATGGCTTCTTCTTTCCAGTGTTCTGAGGTGTCACACTGTGGTTGTTGGCCTGTGATGATGTGGGAAATTATATCTTCAGAAAAGAAGCAGGCCTCTGGCTAACAGATGTGGGCTATTTGTTCACAGAACAGTGTTGATAATGATAAAATTGTGACGATTATGATAACCAGGCTCTTCAAACTCTCCATCCAGTGCCTCTCAGATGGCCAGTCCACTTCCCCAGCACTGAAGACTTGGATGTGAAAAAAGCTTTCTTAGTGATCCTTCGATGTGCAGCAAAGAATGAAGAATTACACTCGGACATTTGACTGCCACCAATGGCTGAAAAGCCAGGTACCAGAGCCTAATATAGACCCTACATCCCACAGACATTTGTCACAAATGGGTAACCACAAGTCACCTCTACTTTCTAGTCAAGGACTGTCCATGCCTGAGAACCTGCTGCCAGTGTCGTTCTGGGGCACTGCTGGCTAAGTCCTTATAAGCATCAATGGATAATCAAAGGAAGTTGAACTCAGTTACCCAGCACTCCTCAGAGATGTTTTATCTTAATTAAATATTGAGTCAATTTGGGGAGCTGGGCATGGTGGGTGCACGCCTTTAATCCCAGCTCTTTGGAAGCAGAGGCAGGTGGATCTCTGTCAGTTCGACGCCATTCTGGTCTACGGTCTACAAAGTGAGTTCCAAGACAGCCAGACAACCAGACAGCCAGGGCTACACAAAGTCACTCTATCTTGAAACTCCCCACATCATGAGAGTCAATTTAGGACAAGAAAAATGTGCTAAGAATTTGCACTCACTGCTGGGCACAGCTGAGGCCTCCGCTGGCATCTGCACATACTGCTCTACCTCATGGTCCTATCTACACCAGCGAGCTTCTCAAATGCAGTAGAATTAAGCTAAGCATAAGGACTGTGAACTCACTAATATTTCTTTCTCTTGACCAGTTTCTTATTGACTATGAGAAGCAAGCCTGTGGAAATTGCTGGCTGTATACTGTTTATCTGTTTATCCATTCTTTTTGAGTCCAATTTTATGTTCCAGACACGCTAGTAAGATATTATTTCATGTGAATTTTTAATGTCTTTTTTTTTTTTAAGTTTTGCAGAGATTTTTCAATAACCTGCTCTTGGTAAGTGAGTTTCTCTCTTTCAGGTATGTCCTTGTCAAAGACCATTCTTTTAAAAACCTTTGGAAAATATTTACTTTATTACTTTTTTTTCTTTGCCAGCAATATAGTTGTAACCTTAACATAATTTGTTTAATGTCAGTTTTAAAGGATCAGAGATTGCACTCGGAATGTTCATAAAAACAGGAATTTAGAGACCATTTCCCCTTATTCTCCATGTGTGCAGATCAGCTCTAACTCAGCAGTGGAGATGTGGGTCATTATTTCTGAATTTGCACATTAAAAATAACATCTATCCATAAGGGAATATCTTTAAACCACAAATGCCAGAAATAACAATTGTATTAAACTGCATTTCATGAATACATAATAAAGTTCAATTTACCGTTATTTATCATGTTACTTAAATTAAATCTATAATGGAAAAGAGATTTAGTTCTGTTTTGAAAATAAAAAAATTCCTTCATGCCATTTGCCCAGGATTTATATTGGCTCTAATGCATCCATATTTTTTTTTTTTTTGGTTAATTACTATTGCTTTTTTATTTTGGGGACCCTCGGGAACAATTCATATCCTTTCATGTATTTTTAAAGCTTAAGGAGACATATATACATATAATGAATTAAAATTACTGTAACTTCAGTTATGTTTAGTTGCAAAATCTGAGGGTTTTTTTTTTTTTTAATGGCATCATGACTCAGACTCTCATCCCTTCACAAACCCTCAGGCTTGTGTTTGCATGCTTCAGTGATGCTTTGACAGATGCCTGAAACTGCCAGAAAAATCACTATGAAGACCCACTGAGGTATTTTCAGGCCTCTGTATCTACATTCATATGTGGACAATTGAGGAAGTCAGCCCAAGAATCCAAGACAGACACACACCCACTTTCTACTGACAGCATACCGAGAAGAAGAAGAAAGCAAGGGAATTGCTTGATTTACTAAGTTATTATGTATTCTTAAGTAAACAGAAAAGAATTTCCCGTTTTGTGCTTTATTGAATGCCATATTGTTGGTGTGCATTTTCCCAATAGCCCTAATATGGCCACGCCGGCCCCAATGTGTCCCCAGCTTAGTAAACGTCTCCGTTATCTGTCAAATCATCTTACTGTGACACCCAGCAAGTATCTCAGGCAACTTCCGTCAAGTTGCTCCTCCTGCTATCAAGTAGTCTATCCATTTGCCTGCTTTTCATTACTATGATAAAGCACTTGAGACAGACTAGCTTTATAAAAAGAAAAAAGAAGAAAAGAAAGGGAAAGAAAAGGTCTGCTTGGTTCACATTTCTAAATATTCAAGGACAAGATGCTGGCATCAGTTCAGCTTTAGTTAAGGCCTAACAGCAACAGTGTCCCAACCTTGGGAATGAATTTAGGAGGAAGAAAATATTTGTAAAGGCAGAGAACAAGGACAGTTATACGAATAATGAGGCTTTTCATTACAACATGTTCTCCCAAAGACAACCTTAATCCTTTCTAATGACAGCCCCTCAGTGATCCTAAAAACCCTTCCATTAGGTCCCTTAAATCTACCTCTTAAAAGTTCCAATGCTACCTCCCAACTGTTATCCAGGAGGCCACACCTCCAAACCCCTGAAGCCGTGGGAAACACTGAAATCACATCCAAGTTTACAGTGAATAAGATAAGAGCTATGCATTCTGTCCCAGATGTCCCTCCAGCCTTGCCCTTCTGGACTAGCCACACTGCACAGTTGCATCAGTGCTGTCTCACTTGGTCTCTCCTTGGGGCTGAGGCCTTGCTCTCCCCGCTCAATTACTAAGTGCCAAGTTGACTCCCTTTTAGTCCATCTTACCGTCGATCTGTGTTCTCCTTCTTAACAGGGAACAAATGCTGAAAGCCCTTCTCCAAGTAGATCGAGAACACACTTGCTCACAGCCTGTCGGGCCCTCTGTGATCTTGCTTTTGCATCAGCTTTATTCCCTATCAAATACTCAAAAGGAAGCCTTGAGAAAAACTATCTTCATGGTCAAACTTGAGCCATGCCCTTTTGATTCCTCTCTCACCTATGTTCCAAGTTGGTTAACCAGAACCTCTACCTTCTGTGTCTGATCACCCTCCATGTCTGATCCGGTCTGGCTGGCCCTCAGAAGAGCTCTGTGAAGCTGTTTTTACCGCCATCCTATTCAGCCTTGGTGTTTTCTCTTAGTAATTTTCCATCCACCCTCAGGTTTTTGGCTGTGAATTTTCACTTTTCCTTATGCTGAGAAGTGGGTCCAGTCTGTGTCCTACAGTGCAGCATCTCGATGCAATGATCCTTACACCTGCCATTATGGTCTTGAAGGAAGTCACTTCATCATCTTGAATAATTATCATAAATGAATTTTTTCCCCAACAGCATCAACCTAAGAGATCCTGGCCTCAGTACAGCCCTTCCCAACTACTCTCCATGTGCTTACCCACACTAAATTGACCAGTACTCAGTTCAAGCAAAATGCCTCCAGAAGTTCTTCCTTGCTTTCTTCTCATAACCTATAAAACCAAACTTCCTTCCAACCACTCCCCACATATATTTTTAATCTGATATCTGAACAAACACATAGTATAATGTGACAGGGCAAGACAGTGCAGAGGTTCCTCCATCTTGTATTCTTGCTGAGGCCATTTCAAATTTAACTAGAATCTGATCTCCTTGATGGCTAATAGCATGGAACCATCCAACTCTATTGTAGAAACCTGTGGTCAAGATGCCCTAATTTCTCTTAGCTTCTGTTAAACTGCCTGCTTGTGAAAGGCTTGCCCTCCAACTGCAGATGAGATACCAGGGTCTTTAAAAGACCCTTGCTCTAAATGCCCAAGGCTACATTTAGGTTCTGAATACCTAAATGTAGTGCCAGACAGTTGGAATGAAGACTTTAAATTGACTCTAAACTCTGTCTGAGTGGTTATCTCTGGTGGATCCTCATAACAATTAGACTAATTGCATATCATTTTCTCCTTGGACAGAAGCCTTTGCAGGCAGGGACTGTATCTTATCTATTCATCCCTTATAGTACAAGGAACTGTATAAAGCATATTATATGTTTCATAAAGTTCAAAACAACTGGCATACTTTTTTTTTTCAATATTACAAGGACCCCTCATGCTAAGGGAAGAATTTTTTTGGAGAGAAACCTACTCTCTCACAATAATAACTCCCACAACCTCTGAAATGTGTTTCTAATGAATAACATATCTAAAGCGTCAAGTCAAATACACTTCTTTTGGTGGCACATAATGGCCACCTTTCTGCTCTGGCATTATCTTGAAAATGCACAGTTACTATTTAGTGCTTATCAGGTGGCAGGTTTATCACCAGAGCAGGGCTCGAAAGAATTCTTGAAGAAATAGCCTTCCAGCAGCTAACTTGTCCAAACTCTCTTAGATGCCAAATGAGGCTGACGGACGCAGCGCTTCCAGTGACACCTGCTTCTTCAAATGAATGCTGCAGCAGCCATTGCCACTGACAGGCATCTGGAACATCCCACAGAGGACAGAGCAAATGCATAAGACAACCAGAGTTCCCTTAACAGGTTAGGCAGTTAAGGCAAAGAGCACAGAGGAAACTCACCCAAGCTCTGCCGTCATCAGGTTGAGATGGGAAACCCAAGCTTAGATGATGGCACTTATAATTTAAAAAAAAAAAAAAAAAACAGACTTAAAATGCTTATTACACATACAGAAGTAGATACAGAGCAGTAACTAAGAGAAATGCTTTACTTGGCAATTATGGGCATTATCACCATGAACAAAAACTACCCTTGAAAAGGCGCGGTTCTCTTCACAAGCTCTGTCACAGTGTGAACAAGGAAAGACAGCAACAGGGGATTCAGATTCAGACTGAACTATCTCCTAAAGCAAAGAACAACAGCAACCTAACCCAAGGCCTTCCATCCCACAGTACATAACCACCAAAGGTGGGGAAAATCAATTACTTCATAAATGCTTGGTCAGATTAGTTTTAAAATCGTCCTAACAAAATTAAAGTTTTCATCCAATTAAACAAGTAAAATTCAGAGATATTAAATGAAACTTTCCTTAGCACAGACAAATCTCAAGTTGCGACCTATAATCTAAAGGGGAGTGAAGAGTCCAAATCACTGTGCTGGCACCCACAGTATCCACAATCATGGCACAATAAGTGTTGAATGCTCTATCTGTGAATACCACTGAGCTTACAGTAAGCAGTGTGGTTTTTTTTTCTTGAAATAAGAACTCAACAAGCTACTTTCTCACCTCAAAGGTGAAACCCAATGGCAGGCTTCTAGATAGCTCTGACATGAGCTTGCGTATCTCGAAAGTAGAGAAATGCCACTATAGTCACGTTTAATCTTTTAAAGCTGGGATTGAGATGTGGCATTTGGACAGGATTTAAACTTGGCTTTGGCCATGACAGAGATTAAACTGACTCTGATTCTCCCTTACCCTAATTGTTTTCTCATTAGTTAGATGTCACATAGGAAATGAGATTATTATAAACATATTTAACTTGTTTAAATAACTTTTAAAAACATAACTTACAATCAGTGGACTTCAAAACTCAATAAGTCCTCGCACTTATTAGTTACAGAGTAGAGCTGCGTTTAACCTAATAAATGTAAAAAACATGGCTTTAAGGAATATACATTCTTGGCAAGAATGAAATTGGCCTGGCTAATTTATATTGTTTTACATTTAGAGAGACTTGTATACTGATTCATGATTGCAGTACATAAACCATTCCCTTGAAATGGTCTGAATTAAACTCCATGCTATTTATATAAATAGCACATATACATTGCATGCAGTGCGGTCTACTAGATGGAAATCTATTTTTTTCTTTTTCTTTTTTTGTAAATCAGTATATTCAGCCTGTAAGTTAAACCTTAGGTAATAGAAGAGAGAGAAAAGTTCAGTATTTCATTCTGTTCTGAAAAGGTTAGGAACTGTTTCTATACATTTTAATGCACCAAAAGGAGTTGATAGTGTCTAAAATTAATGCAAAACCATGTGATATTCATATGTAACTTTCTAACACTTACGTAATAAAATTAAAGAACAATAGATTAAGTGATATCACTGGATAGGCTTATAGGTAAATGTGTGAGTTGGTCTCTGGGCTTTCTGAGCCTTGAAAGGTAGCCAGTGATGACATTCAGACTGAAGGCTGATGCTCAGGACTGCAGTGAGAATTTCACCTGTCACTCGGGGACTATATTGGTACTTACTAATCATTTCCCACTGATGCAAGGAAGATTCTGTATTAGCTCAAATCAAAATTTAAAAATCTAGGCTACATTTGTTAAAATCTGACACTGAAAAGTTGTGAAGAACAACCAGTCTGTGAAGGGTCAGTTACTTCAGTTCCCAAAGATTTGCTAACCTTGAGGCAAGCTATTTGCAGTAAAATGACAATCTGACATTAAATCTTTTTATATGTACAGAATACCAGAAAGATCTTTTTCATCATTTTTTATTTAGCAAGCCTATATTATGGGAGTTTTTAGTACACAAGTTATTTGATTATTAATATGCTACCACTCAAATCTCCCTTCTACTGCAGACACTGCCGTCTGATAGTTTTGCTTCATAGCATTCCAAAAATAAATGATCAGAACAAGGCATTTTGTTGTATTTCCAGCTTTGTTCTCCTTACTCATCTTCTCTCTGAGGAAATGGTACGATCGTCTACCCATCTTTTCAACCCAAACATTTAGGATCATCTAGGGCCTCCTTCCCCTCATTTACACTAAAGCAATCCACTGCAATCTCCCAGCTTCAAAATGCAGTCCTTGCCTGCTCAAGCCCGGCTTCCAATCTGGACACTAGTTTGGTGTCCTCCTTGCTGTCCCCACTTGCCCACTTGTTATACTGCCATCGAACCTGGTGAAAGAACATCGGGTGTGGCTCCTCCTCCGCTCAAAATCCTCTAAAGCTTCCCATGGTGCCTCTCTCATTTCCTATTACAGACTATGTATGGTCGTTCCCATTTCTTGAGTGGGATGTCTCTTTGCTTTATACATCCCTGGACCTCCACATGGCTCTCTCCTTCATATCACCTCCTGAATTGCTCTATCCAAAGAAAAGGCTGACCACCGCACTCATGATTTGTCAACCATCACCATCTTTTCACGTGTCACTGCACTATGTTGTTATTAGAATATAGGAAGCAGCAGGAAACTGATATTGCCAGACTCAATCATGGCCAAAATCCCAGAGCTGGATGGTACCTAAAACAAAATAGTCACTCAATAAATATCTTTCAGATGTGAATCGTTATTACAGGACTTTATAGCTCTCCATTTCAGATCATGGTACATTAGAAGCAGAAATGTCAGTAGGACAAAACCAGATACCTGATCCCATCAAAGGGATTTTGAGCCTTGTCTAACTGTAGACATCCAGTACACCAAGCCTGCCAGAGGTTTAAATAACTACACTAGCCTCTGCAGGAGTATGTTCTTATCTTTAAATTCTTTTCTCACTAAAACAAAAACTATACTTGTTTGGTAAGAGAAATCAAATAGAAAGATCTTCTAAATACCTCGATGACTTCACTTTCTATTTCAGAGCCAGAACAATTCTACCATGGTTATATATAAAAAAGAAAAGTAAAAAGTCATAATTTCTTTCATTGAATAAGGAAATAAAAAATTTTTCCTTTGTGTGTACATGTTGCGTTACATACAGTCTCAGTATATATAGCCTTACCTGATCCTGAGCTCCTAAATCTCCTACCTAGCTCCTAAGTGTGGGGATCATATGTAGATCTCCATTTACTCATCACACTCACATACACACACACATGCACACACACATGCACACAAACACACACATACACACACACACATGCATACAAACAGACACACACATACACACACATGCACACACACATGCACACAAACACATACACACACATGCATGTATGCACACATGCATGAGCATGTGTACACAGGTACACAAGTACACATGCACACACATGCATGTGTGCACACACATAACCTCTATATTGCAAGCACTCTTACTATCTTCATTTTCAAGAAAAGGAAACTAAAACATAATTAATAAGCATGACAGAATGCCAGGATTCACACACTTGTACTACACATTCTCATTAAGATTTAGAGAGACCACATGGTGTTAGAGATAAAAATAAAAGTCCTGTTCCAAAGTTCATAACAGAACAAGTATTTGACACCAGGTAGCTAATATCCTTCACAGCGTTTTATTTCTACAAGTATGATAGGGAGATTCAGAGGATGTTGGCCTCTACCAGGAACAGGCCTTGGGCCTTTGATGCTAAGCTTATTAAGAAGAATTTATCAGAGCTGAAGTCAGTCTATCATCCTGGGGTCAGGAATTCAGAGGTCAAGATTCAGGAAGAAACTGAAGCGGCACACAGGAAGTCAAGTGAGCGATGTAAGATGAGAATTACATTGTCAAATGAACACCAGGTGTGTTGGAGAACAGGCAAGATAAATAAAGGCAGGGTCAGGACAACAGACAGCGAAGTGCAGGTGCTAAAGGAGATAGCAGGCTAATGTCGGTGTAAAAGAAAGGGGGGACTAGATCAGGAAAGGGGCCACTGCAAGCCTCCATTCTTCAGGTGGCACAGGGCAACTCCTTCAGCCTCTCCCCATCTCACATGCCAGTCCTGTGTGCTCAGAACTCCATGAGTCCTGATAAACTCCATTTTATAGCAGAAGAAAATAATCTAAATGTATAAAATGCCAGCCACTTTGCAGAGACCCCACCTATAACCAGTGATGGACACTGAATTTATACTTTGGTGCTTTCTCAAGAGAAAAAAAAAATCAAAGATGCCTAAAAGAATGATTCTAATATATGCTCTATGACTTTGCTTTCTTATCTTGCTCTCGTACTGAAGAGCCAGCATTAAGAAAAAGAATGAAACAGGAAAGTCAACGGTGGGATGAAGTGATCAGTCTTGTCTGAATCTCGATGATCAATGGCTGAGGTGACTTTTTCCTCTCATCAGCAATGTCTCAGCTATGTCTGGCTGCTCCCAAGGGAAGAGAATGACTTTCAGTAAAGCTTTGGAAGAGCCCAACATGCCATAAGCCCCCGGTATTTTTAGCAAGCAATCAGATGCATGAGCCACAAGTCTTTATGCGGCACAATCTGAGTGTGTCAGGCGCATAGACGCACATGTGATTTACTACAAGAATGAATAATAGCTTTCATCTAAACATCACTGCTCTGATATTGTCAGAAAACAATTAGGATCATTGGACACTATCAGTTTTAGAGTCTTAGTTCATTACGCACATCCATCCCATTGTGCACAAATCTAGGAGCTGAGGAAAGCCATAAAATTGGTAGTGGGCTCATTGGGTCTAAGGGGAAGAAGGCATAGAAAGCTCTTCTTCCTAAACTGGAAAATTATTTCCCGGAAACAGTCAAGAAGGAAATGTCACCAAAAAAATACACCAGAGTCTATGTAATGCCCGGATTCTGAATTTTATAATTTCCATTGGCGTCTTCTGATATATGCTTCTAGTTCAGAGTCCCATCTGTAAAGTACTAGAAATTATCAACTTACAGGCAGTAAGAAAAAAAACCATTCCTGGTGTGGCAATCTGCTAGTTTATTATATGGTGAAAATGTCTATATATTCAGGATTATGAATGTCATTAATACGCCTAAATACAGCACGTGTCACTCATTAATATTCATATTGCTGAAACAAAGCAGCACATACTGTAGCTCCTCATGAATCTGGCAGAAATGAGAGGAAGAAAAGGGAAAGGGGAAAGATAAAGAAAGAGCTTAGGGAGACACTGAACACAAGAGGGGACTCCATTCATTCAGTCTAACATCTGCTCAGCCTGAAGTGGAACCACCTGTTAGTTTATTAAATTGTAGAATTAATTTACGTGGAAATAAGAGAGGAGGGGGAAAGGCTTTAATTCATACTCCCCACTTTAAAAAATCCTCTATTTATTCCTGTCTGGTTTTAAAAAGGCTTTTCATGAGCAGTAATCGATGCCATGAATACCTAGCCCCATTCTATAATTAATTGAAGCAATGAAATGCTTCCCATGACTGTTACATAGGCACACTGCCTGTAATGTTTTTGTTGGCCTTTTTTTTTTTTTTTTTTTGTCCTCCTTGAAGGAAAGACCACTTTCCTTGTTATGTTACAGTGGGAAATTCCATGAGAGTTTTAGCAGCACCAGCAAAGAGTTTATGTGTATACACACTGCACTATTTGTCCATGTTTGATGGTGGATGGGGTGGTAATCTAATGTCCTCAGAAGAGAAGATGAGAATAATACAGCTGTAGCTAAGGGATCAGAAGAACCTCAGTTCTGAGTAATGCACAAGTCCCCATTAACCTCTCTGCCTCCTCTAATGAAAGACATACCGCATTGCTTCCTCCAATATTCTCAAATCTCAGGATCTCAAATTTGCTGAATTAAAGTGGTGGATATTATATCTACAGTTGATTTCCTCCTAAGTTTGCCAAGAATGTCAGATGGCCATCAGGAGCACATAGGAAGGAGAGTAGAATGGGTATACAGGCTTTTCTATGGATGCTGCTATTTTCCCATACCTCTTACAGCATCATAACATGTGGACTAGTTATTCAAGTTGGCCATAATTTCCTGGGACACTGAGTGACAGCCTCCCCCCCAGGGGCTGATTCCCAACATAATCATCTACCATTGTCTTTTTTAAGATGTGGGAAGATTTCTTCCATTGCGTTTGAGTGTTTATTTAAACAACTAATGCCCTTTCAGAAGATTCCTATCATGGAACCCAGATGTTATCTTCTTCACACGATGCTTTTTGTATGATTAAGGTCCATGAGCTTCCTTGGATGAAAATGACAAGAGATTATTTCAAGTCACATCTTCGGTTTCTTGAAAAATATTACAAAAAAAAAAAAAAAGAGGCTAACTTTTCATAAAGCTTTTGTAAAATGCAGTAGGGACGCCGGCACTCCCTGGAGACTTATCCAATTACACAGACAGTGTGGTCTCACCCGAAAAGAGAAGAGCATTCAAAATTGGGCCTTTCTGATCATGGCAGAGAGTGTAAAAGAGAGAAATCTAAGAAATTCAATTATCTCTCTAGGTGTCACTCAGCGTTGGGATTAGGATAATTGGCTACAAATAACATGAGCACGGTTCAGATACAACCTCTGTGGGTTTCATTATGAAACGCCGTCACCACTGAGGAGCTAACAACCGGGCTGGCCATGTGGATTAGTGAGGCTTACAGCTGCAAAAATGTTACCTTGCTAATCATGAGTCTTCCTCATTTTCCTGGTCTTCTTTACATCTTTTAATTGTGTCCTTATTGTAACATTTTAAACATGCGTTTGTTCTTTCAGGATATGCCAACATGACTTTTTAAAGTGATTATTTAAAACCGGGAGCAAGGCTTGATGACCAACCAAAGGCTGAATAGCATAACATTTTTATGCTCCTCAAATTTAATGGAGGCCTACAGCCGCAGAGATCATGAGCATGGATGCTTAATGGAGTGGAGACCTCCAGCTTGCAGAGATGCATGCTCGTGGCCCATGCTGACTTTGCTGACATGGGGATTTCTCTTGACCACACCCCAGGAAAGACTTTCTAGCTGTGAAATGAGAGAAACTAGGGATTTTTTTTTTCTTCTTTATTGATTACAAGTAGTAGACAATCAATAAAATTTGTTGATTTTATCCTAATTAAGCCTTTCTCAAACTGAAATATGTTGTTGATAGAATGTTTGGCTAGTACTAGGAAGGATGAGGGTTTTGTATCCATGCCCACACGGATGGGCAAACCCAGATGTATTTTGAAGTCATTCAGTGTTCCGAAGGGTTTCTCAAATGTTTTGAGTTTAACCAAACCCTGAACACATTGTGCCAAGTACTATTTCCCTTTAAGTTTCAAACCCATGTGAATTTTAAGGGAAATTAAATCCACATGTTTCTGATTCATTTTTACTTAAATCATTAAAATGCTGTTTTGGATGGGCCATTTGACTTCCAAGAGGGTTCTCTTCTCAAACTCCTTTACGCCTTTTTGGTGTGATGTCAAAAACAGGAAGTTGTTCTTGGAGGACAAAAAATTAATTGTGACATCAAACACTGTAAATCCAAATCCTAGGATCCCAACACTCTTTCCATACCTGACAAATTTATTTTCTTAATTTTGTATTGGAAAATACTTATATTTTTATTTTTCTAGAATAATCTCAGGAAGAGATTTCACATATAAACACCGCAGCACATAGAATCCAGATTTGGAGTTTTATTGATTTTTGCAAAAAGGCTAAGACATTCATTCCATGGCTTTATTCAGTTTGGACCATTATGCCCATAAAAAGTCGTCCTGTTTCATCCATTCACAGCTAGGCTGAGCACAGAGTCTTGACAGTAAGTACCATGCAGAACTCAATATGAAGAGACTGGTCACCATGTCTCAGTCCCCATTGAGCCCCTTCTCTAGAATCCATCGATCTTACACAGTTTCAGACTCATATGCGCTGAGCACACACCTACAACTCCAAGTTTCACAAGTCTTCTTCATTCTCTAAGGAAAAAAAAAGGAGATATCCAGAAAGGGTGGGAAGAACAAAGAAAGGGGAAGGGGAGGTGGATTGGAAAAGCCTTGTTTTTCTAGCTGTCTTTATTCATCATTTTTTTTTTCCTTCTAGCCCCACATTTTTAAAGCTCATGGATCATTCTCCTCAACATACACCTCCTTAACCTTTTGCAGGTAACAACCCTCATTTTCAGTGTTAACGTGAATGGTTATGAGTCAACCTGTGAAGATATCTTAAACTCAATTAGATAAAGGTTGTGGAAAACTCACCAGACTGGGGATGAATACCCAGGTTCATGCTTGAAGCATCTTGTCATATATCCAGTAAGTAACCACCACTGAGCAATGAAAATACACTTCTCCATTCCCCCATCCCTTCCATATCTACAACTCAATCCTTCTGCACCTTACAATTAAACAAAAGGCTCTCTTCTGTTCTCCCTCAGACTCCAGATTAGTCATTCTCCAACACCTGACTGTTGAGTTAGCTCCTCTATGCAGAATCTTCCATGGTTTCCCTCTGTCAACAAATGACTGTTTAACTCTTTAATTTGGTATGTTAGGCACAACTAAATATTATGCAACATTCAATCTGCTATTAACATAAAAATTTATTAGTTTTCTCTTCTGTATTCCAAAAAGTCTACCACCATTCATCCATTCTCATCCAGAAAGCATTACAAGATTAATCTTTCTCAGTAAAATCCTTCTCCTTTCTCTTATTACCCATTGCCCTCTTTTCTTTTATTATAATAATTTACATCCTCTTACTGGTATACAGTTTATCCATGGTAATGGCTGTATCTACAACTATAAATCCCTCTAAGTGGGCATGGCTTTAAATGTTCATGTGTTTTAGTAATCATGTGACTAACTAGTTGGACCACTGGTAAAATTCAAAAGTGGGTATCATCTCTAGAGAGAATCACTCTTAACCATGACTAAATGTTTTAATGGCTGCTGTAGAGCTTCGGCACCATACATCTTAACAGCACATTTCAGTATAATGATGTACTGCCTAGATGAAAAGAAAAGCTACTTCAAACACACCATAACTTTTTATGCTGATGCTTACAAGTGATTTCCCTATACTGGAGACACGCAGGTACATAGAATATCAAAGGATAGAGGAGAGTTACAAGATAAAAGACTATCCACGTCATTGGCAATGATACATGTCTAATAACTTCATAGCCATCAATAGCAGGGAATTTACTTTATCCCAAATTCTGCACCAATCTCTCTGTACATGTCATCTTACCTAGTCTTCACAAAACCCTGAAATGTGGTTTTAATGCCCCATTTTATCATGGAATAAAGATGAAAGTTCAGAGAGGCTGAATTCAAAGGCACAGACTCTATAAATGGGAATGTCCAACAGCCTTTTGACATTGCAACAGGACATTGTCAGCCATAAAGTTCATACTGAAAACAGCAAGGATTTCTAAAACAACTGAGCAAAGCTGATATGAACTCACAGAGACTGAAGCAGCATGCACAGGGTCCACACGGGTCTGTACAAGTTCTCTAATGTATACTATGGCTTTCCGTTTAACACTTTTCTGGAACTCCTCAATGTGTGTATGGGTAGGTCTCTGATTCTTGCCCCTCCTTTTAGGATCTTTTATTTTTCTGTTGGCCTGGCTTGTCCAACCTCAATATGTTGTTTTTTTGTTTTATCTTATTGTATTTTATGTTGTTATGTTTTGTTGTTGTCTTTTGGAATGCTGCTCTTTTCTAATGAGAGATATAAAGTGAATAGATCTGGATGGGAGAGGAGGTGAGGAAAACTGGGAGATTTAAAGAGAGAGAAACCATAATCACATTATATTGTATTAGAAAAGAAAGAAGCTATGCTTAATATAAGGAAGAAAAAAGAAAACTATACAATCAAGACACACACAAATCACAAAATGTATTTTATATGGTTTTATTTAAGTTTACAGTTTTTGAAGCCTCCTTCATGGCTATGCTTGGCCTATGAAGCCCATGGGTTGAAGGTTGGACATGGACATGCCCACTGTAAACAGGTTAGGCCAAAATCCCAGCACCTCACCTAATCATGATCCTGAACATCTGTATTTACTTTATATGACTCAGCTTATATTCACCAAAGATTAAACATTTTCCTTCTTAAGCTTATTCCATAAACTGCATATATATAATGAAATTTATGTTCTGATTTCAGATTAAGTTTATATCAAGAAATCTAACATTTTATGATGTCTTAAAACTGACTCCCTACAAAAATTTCAACTCACTAAATGCAAACAGAGTATTTATTTGGCCCTCATTTGAGAAAGAGGAAATTATATATGGTGTGATGAAACGTGTCCTAGACGAAAGGTCTGGAGGGATGAAACTCCATGTCACGGCATCTGCACAAACCACAACGTATCCAGTCTGGTGGTATCCCTGGCATCTCCTTCTTTTTCTGTGAAATGAGTTAGTTAATGTGTTTCAGAATTAAAACTCTGTGATCCAACTAATATTCACAAATTCAAAATGATCAGGAATCTCAGTTTCTGGATCTATTCCAAACTCTTTGGAGCATTAAAGCTAAAATTCAAGCCAACGACACTTGAAGAGCACTTGCTGTTCTTGCAGAGGACCCCGGCTTGGTTGCAGTATCCACATAATCGTTCATAATAATCTGCAACATCAGTTACAAGGACTGAAATGCTCTCTTTGACTCTGCAGGTACCAGGTCCACATGTGGTACATGTACATACATGCATTCTAGAACACATATACGTAATGAATAAAAATAAATCTTTTAAATTAATTAATTAATTACTCAATGAAATTCAAGCCTGGAGTTAAATTCCCACTTCCAGTGTAGTCATGCTGCCTTTCCAGGTGATCCTTCTTGTCTAGCACCCCTCAAATTGTGCCATTCTGGGTGGGTTTCTCCCCTGTGGGTACGCAAGCATGTTGAAAACCAGGCTGGATTGAAGGGAGTGGAGTTCAGCTGGGGTAGGTGGGTTAGGCAGGATGATGGTCAGTGTGAGTGCAGGCAAAGCAACTTTCTCCAGAGAAGACAGTTTTCATTGAAGCAGCTCTTCTTATTGGGAGCTAAAATGGGATTCATAAACCTTGGGAGTGGGTAGGAATTTTCAGAATGAGCGAACATCATTGGTTGGGCCACAGAGCTAGGAATGCTTCAGTTGTATGACAAGAAATTCCAGGTGCTAGTTAGGATGTTCTTATAGGGAGAGAGTAACTTTTTTTTTTGGAGGTCACCTTTTTTTAAATTTATTTTTATATTTTATTTACATTTCAAATGCCATCCTCTTTCCCCATTTCCCCTCCCTAGAAAACCCCTATCCCATGCCCCCTTTTCCTTTTTGCATATATATATATATATATATATATATATATATATATATATATTAATCAAAGGCTTTATAAGTTTGGTAATGCTCAATCAGAAGTGTAACCCAATACCCAACCAAGATGTATAAACTATCTTTGACTGGTGGAGACACATGAACATCTGCCTCCATGACCCCCCCTCGTTCTTTCTCTCTTTCATCACCTAGCTTCACCCTTCCTGTTAAAATAAAATTTTTTTCTCTCAAAATGCAATTAAAGCATAATTATTCCTAATTGTACCAGTGAGGTACAAGATAGTCCTAATATCCAGTTCATCATTTTGTTGACTAACCAGAACCTCTGTCATCTCTCCTAACTAAAACACTTAGTTTTGAACCTGGCTTTTTTCTTGGCTTTAGAATGAATGTCAGCTGAAAACCATTTACTTAGATCTTTTCTGGGAGAGAGAAACTTTAACCTATAACCTGGACACCAGGTTAGGTGCCACCCTTAAGGGTGGCAGAGGTGGGCATGACAAGGCGATGTGCACCAGGAAAGGCAGGCCCAGAGTAGGGAGGAAGCCATCTTAACTCCTGCCAATCTCAGGAAGAGATTTTTGGGATTTGGACACATCTTGACCTCACTCTTGCTCTGGACCAGCTCCCCCAGGTTGCCTGGCTTTCCAGTCTCACAAAATAGAAGTTGTAGATGGTTGGTGAAGACTAAGAGACATCCAAAAATTATTCCAGACATTTGCATGCACTGTCCACAATGAATGTACATACCTTTTTGCCATGTCGGCAATTATGGGAGCAATAACTGCCCGTAATCAAGATCTACTCCTCCTCCACAATATTTTCAAATCAAATACTCACTTATCACACTCATTAAAAGCATGAAATTGGCTTATGCTGCTCCAGACATGAAAAAGTCTATATCTAAGGAAATTAACTGTAAATAATTAGTATTAGTAAGAAAGAGAATTAGAGTAGCTAGATGCAAGATCAATAATTAGAAATTGTTCCTATATTTTAGAAAATACAGTAGCGACTAACATACTGTTGCCACTAGCAAGCAGCTGTATTCCAGAAAGTACCCAGGCATAAAAGCTCAAGCTATAAAATAAAAAGAGCAACATAGCAAAAATTAAGATTTCATTAAATGATCTAAGAGAGTATTTTATTAGTTGGAGAAGCTAAACTGGTTCCCAAATATAATAAACCAATATCTTAAAGGGATAAATTATACCCGTAAATTAATTTATATATTTAATGCAATCCCAGTATAAACTAATGACAAAATTTTATGGACTTTGCCGAGCATATTCCAAACATACTAAAGACATATGCTATGACTGTTTGAAAGAGAACAAACTGACAAATTTTCTCTATCAACTACAATTGCATTGGAGCAATTACAGTGAATAGTAACATTGATGCAGAAATTAACAAATGTTTCAGGAGAATAGGATGAAGGGTTTTGAACAGATCCACAATCCAAAAGGATTCATGCGCTGTGAATAATGTTTAATTGCGTGAAAAGGAAAGTGCAGACTGAGGTGTTGCTTATTCATTTTTACTTAAGAATTTAAAGGTATAAAAAAAAGAGTTTTTAGGTCTTGAAACAAAAGAAGACTTCTAAAGCAAGACAGAAAAGATTTACAAACCATAAAATGTTATATAAGAGGCAAACCGCAACCTGGAAAAATTCTTGTCCAGACTGTGTAATGATCCTCAAAGATCCACTTTTAAAAACAAACAATCCAATAGAAAAACGTTGTCAGGAAAGTTCAACTATGTGGCTTACATACATAGGACCTTTCATATGAATGAATGAATATCCAAATTGCCAATAAGATGGGCCAATGTAAAACCATACTGAAGTCAATACATACTGACCACAAAGGCTGAGCAAACAAGAAGCAATGCCATGTGCCGGTAAGGAGGACCTAAGTAGCTAAGACACCCATGCTATCCTA
The DNA here is from genome assembly GCF_011762505.2 of Arvicanthis niloticus. Lineage (NCBI taxonomy): Eukaryota > Metazoa > Chordata > Mammalia > Rodentia > Muridae > Arvicanthis > Arvicanthis niloticus. The sequence goes on from NC_047661.1 coordinate 48,133,953, forward strand.
GTGAAAGTATAGATAGCACAGCCTTGTCAAAACGGTGTTCTCTTTTGAGATCTGGCATGTAATTTCTCCCTAGTTTAATCCTATCGAAAATATAAATTGCTATGAATTATGTATCAGCATATCATTCGTTGCATTATCTTAGAACTGGAAATCGTCCAGGTAACTACCAAAAATAAAATGAAATCTAACCTATTCATGCAAAGGAATACTAGATAGAAATGAGAAACTCTTAACCATACTTATTCCCAGTTGATAAGTTCTTCTACTCACTTGTTTAATTTTGTGATGGGCTCCAGGCCTTGTTCTGGCACCTTTCCCTCATTTTATAGGCAATATTTGGGTAATGAATAGAGGAGAACATGATATGAATTGTGCCCTTCTACAAAGTGCCTTTCTCAGGTGACAATACTACAATAGCCTGATCTGACCATGGAAGAGAAGCTGAACAATCTGACTATCAAGGAAGCTAAGGAGGAGTAGGGGACTTAGGATATCCAGAAGCATTCTAAAATAACTTAGACCCCTATATCAGTGTTCTTCCTCCCTTCCTTTGTCCCTCTCTCCCTCCTTCTCTCTCCACCCCCGTATGTGTGTGTTTTCTTGTGCACACATGTGAGTGTGCATGCATATATATATATATGTATGTATATGTGTGTGTATATATATATATATATGTATATATATATGTATACACACACACACACACACACACACACACACACACACACACATATATATATATATATATATATATATATATATATATATATATATATGCATGTGTGATCCTGTATATGAGTATATATGTGTATGGAGGTATACACATGGATTTATGTGGAGGCTAGAAGCCAACCTCAGGTGTCATTCCCTCAGTGCCAGCCACTTTGTTTATTGAACCTAGAACTTACCCAATAGGCTAGGCCAACCTTACCTAGTAGGCCAACCAGCTCTAGTGGATCTGCCTGTCTCTGCATCCCCAGGGCTTGGATTTTAAGTGTGTTTTACATTTTCCAGGACTTTCTTTTATGAGGCTCTTGGGAATTGACCTTGGGTCCTAATGCTACCAACTGAGTTATCTCCCGGCCTTCTCTTCTATTTTCTTTACTGATTATTTGGCTTTTGAATAAAAAAAAAAAATCCAACAAAGCTATGAACTCAACTAATAGTGCAACTTGGGAAGCACAGAGGGTGTTAAGTTGATGTTGAACTGAATGATTCTTGGGTTAACAAGACATAAAAGATTCTCTTGGCCTAATTCTAGTAAGTCTTTTAGTTTCTTTTCAGTATCTTGAGTCAAAACCTCAGGGATTTGAATGTGTTTTTCCTCTTCTTGAAGCTACATAGGTCCTTTTCAGCCTTGAATTACTCTGGCTCCCCATCACTGCCTCATGGCCATAACAAACAATTCTCTCAGCCTCAATCCCAACAAGCACTTCATTCTACATCCCTACAAACAATGGTTTCAGGAAGTCTACAGAATGACTCTTTACAATCTTCACCAGGTAGTGAGTGCCAGGCTCAAACGTCCGAATTCCAGAGGGAGCCATGTTGCTTTCATCCTTATCCAACCTGAGTAACCAGTTCCAGACCTTTCTTTCTTCCTCAAGTATTGCACTTTTGACTAGGCCCCCATCAATTTTTTTGGTTTGTTTTTTGGTTAATTATCACAGGTGTTGGGTTTTTTTTTGTTGCAATGAATGAAAATTGATTTTTATACATCTACATCTCAAGCTAACTTAAGCCAAAAGAACTTTGAAGTCATCTGGTAGCTCACCATATCTGAGGGACACTGGAAATTTGCATAGAAATAAGTAGACTTCAGACAGCTGGAAACAGGCTGAGATCCAAGCACGGGCATGGACTGGTGAGGCACAGCCATGGTCACTAGCTCAACTACTGAGGACAATTGTGTCCCTGTGGTTTACATCATCTCCTCCAGCTCCAGTGACTTAAGACAAAAGCAACAAATTGACCAAGGCAGGGTGCTGTTTTAACTTTTAAAAAGTCAAAAATGCCTATTAAGTAACTCAGAAACATAAGTGAACTTTTTGAATAGTTACTTGAGAGGAGACAGTTTTTTAAAAATATCTAATACAATACAGAAAATATTTCTGCATTCTCTGAAATGCAAATTATAATATTACATAATCTCGACTTAAAAAGAGAAATATTAGATGATTATTAACACTGTATATTTTGAATTTGAACAAAGGCACATGCATAAATTAGCTAGTATGTTTGAAGGGCAATTTTGTAATATCAGTCATATCTCATAATATATAATTATATTAAACCTGGGTGGTTTGGTTTATAATATATATAAATATATATTGTATATAACTATCAACATTATATGTATAATCTTATATACCAACACTTCTATATGATGGAGTGAGCTCTGAAGCTGAACCATGCAGTATGGCAGTTCATGCCTTCCCTGGAACTATTGTGGAAGGATCTCAAGGAGGAGTGTGTATGTATAGTAAGGCCAAGTGTGAGTCTCTGTGCCACCATGGCTCACTGCTGTGTTTTTTACCTGTCCTCTCTGTGCTTCAGTTTTGCTGTCTCTCTGCAAAATGAGAACAATGGCATTCTATGAAGTGGGTGTGGACATTAAATAAAATAGTTAAATTGTTCAGCATTTCCACCAAACCACCGTATAAGGGTACTGAATGATATTTCTTTTTCCATAAACTGAAAAATAAACGAAGTGTCACCCTTTGTGAGACCTTCAATTCACCCTGAGGCAGTCAGTATTGTACCAAAGGTCCCCACTTCTCAGATGCCGGAACTAAGTCTCCAGAAAGAAGAATGCTTGCTCTGTCTCCTGAGCCTGACTTCTGGAGAGGGGACTCCACCTTCTGCTCCAGTTGCCCCCCCACCCCACAGTGCATCTCTCCTTCCCACCCTTTTTCTAATCAGACCCTAATGTGTGCTGCTTCAAAGACGACTGATAGCCGAAGGGAAACCTGGGTGGTTTGGTTCACAGAAAATCATGCATGGCTTTGGGTCCAGCCCTTAGAAGCCTCTTGTTTAAAATAGAAAATGTTTTAAGCTTTCCAAACCTGATCAATAGCAGTGAAGATAGGGCGCTGATCTTGTTCACAGAGAAATTTACAACCAAACAGGGCTTTGGAGCCCGGATTCTCCTGCAAGGAAAATGATGTGGTTAAAGGGATGGGGGGGGGGGGGGGGGGCGATAACATCCTTGGGATCTCTCTGAGCTCCATTACATTATCCAAAAGAAATATAATAGGATTTGAGACCCAATTATTACTTCCTGCATCTAACCCCCTTCATTTAACATATCATTAGTATTTTAGACAAGTCCCTTGGGGCTCTCACACTTTTGTAGGTGAGTCAGACAGCAAGAGCTGTGGCAGCTATCCAAAGAAACTGATCCCCCCCTTAATGCTCTTTTCGGGTTACCTACTATAATGCAATTATCATGTACTGAAGCAATTTTCGGGAAAATGGCTTGACAAGAAGAACTCTGTCATTTTGTAAACAAGAACAAACGTTGTAATTGGATCTTAATTACACAATGTTCTGAGAGGTTATTTTTATTTCTTTGTTTGTTAATGCAATTATTTAGCTTCCCTATTTTAGCCGTGACCTTGCAGGAAGAGGGTATTTTCCAGTCAGCATAATGCTTTATCTTTGAAAGCTACAATCAATAAGGATAATTAATGATGCCGGCTGCAATGATAGCCTCAACAATCATTATCCCACATTAATCCCTGCAGTCAGGCTAGGGTCAAGGCCATCTAAATCATTCACCCAGGGGTGGAGAAATTCAAATAATTTACCAATTTAAATCCTTGCAAACAAATCCCACTTTATTCACGAAGCAGTCTGAATGCTGCTAGGGTCGGTTCTATATATTCTCCCTGGGTCTCTTTTTAAAAAAAAAAAAAAAAAAAAGACAGAATACATTCGTTATGCAGTATTAGCACTGCAGTGTTGCTGTGTTTGTGTTTTGATAAATTAATGTAAAACCATGCAGCACATGAGGTGCTGCTGAGCCTGGAGCTAACAGCACACTTAGCATTTCACACACTGCCCCTGGTTTTGAAAGAGAAAAGCAAGAGGAAGAGAGAGGAGAAAATACTGACACAAGAAAAATAACAGAGGATGGAGGTCAGGAGAGCTGGTGGCTGCAGGCTGCTAGAGACCTGGAGATGTCGGCACAGGCTAGAAATCTCCGAGAAGGAACGAACTGCAGGCTTACTCAGCGATATTGAGGAGGTTGCTGGGTTCTAAGGGAGCCTGGATCACGACCCCTGTGGAGATATAGTTCTCCCTCATTTTTGCCTTTTTCCCCTCTGCCTTTCCTAACACACATATATTAGATGGCTTGATATATGCTTTTAATTGTCTGTTATAGATCACACCCTGTTATGAAGAATTCCACTGCATGTTATGAAGAATTCCACTGGCTACCAACTATTTTTTTCAATGATTTCATTTTAATTAGTGTTTTGTTATAAATTATATCCCTAATCTGCATACACTGGAAAGGATATCAAAATTATCTCTGTGTGTGTATGTGTGTGTGTGTGTGTGTGTGTGTGTGACAGAGAGAGAGAGAGAGAGAGAGAGAGAGACAGACAGACAGACAGACAGAGACAAAGACAGAGAGATGTTCCCATTACTGGATTAGTAAAGAGAAGTTTGAATCTACTGGGTTTCAATGAATACTTTTTGATAGAACACTGTCAAGTAATACATGGAGGGAAACAACAGCAACTACAATGAATTTTCATGATGGAACTTAAGGATTAGGGTGGGCACCCACCGTTAGGGGAGATGGAGAACCACTAAGAGATATCTGCCTGACTCAGAGTCAAAGATTTGTACAGCACAAAGCCAGAGACCCTTCTCTACCCTCACCAGGAGACATTCTGTACAAAGACGGTGTTGAAAGCAGCCGAGAATTTATTACCCGTTACGTTTTCATTATGAACAGCGACTGCTAAAGTGAACTACTTAACATTTCTGAGCACAGTTATTATAGTCTGTAAAAGGAATTCTTCCTAATGAGATTGTATTGCTATTTTACAATTACTATGAAACAAATAAATCCTTGTTTCATCCTGGGAAACTAAAATCAGATATTCTTTGGGTCTTGAGATATACCCTGTTGTAAGTGGAAACTGAAATAAAGTTGCACTAAAAAGTTAACTGCATATTTGAATTTGAGAAAGCACATGTAATCTCAGGTTGAGCTATGGAGTGGTGTCTTCCCTTCCTGCACTCCAGCTATCTAATCCTGCCATATGTCTCACAATTGTTACAACGTTTTTTAACTTCCTTGGTACAGAGGATTGAACTCATGACTTTGAACATGCACTTAGCATTGAGCTACATAATTATCCTCTAGGAGTGTGATAAAGTATCCCATCTTTATAGACACTGGCCCGTTTAATCTTCCCCATATTCTCCCTTACCATGTAAGCTTGCATTCCTCAATCGGTGTTTTTATTAAGCGCCTGCAGTCAGGGGTGACTACATGCAATCCCAGTGCAAAAATTGACTTCAAATTTTTCAAAAACCTATCTCAAATTTATGACCCAGAGACCTGAAGTCATCCATAGGCTCCTCCCATGAGCCAAGCACACTGACCCACAGGGTTAAGTGCCCCCACCACTGTGGTTTGCTCACCTATGCTCTGGATATCTAGTAGTTGGATATAGAAGTGGGCAAGAGGTTCACCTGAGTCACCCACCCAAAGCAAGATGGAGCTGCCAGGCTGGAAAGGTGACAGCCACTATTACATCTCACCTGAGATGGCATAGGCAAATATCAAATCCCAACCTTCTACTTACATCCAGACCCCCACCAGAAGCAGAGCGTGACAATGGAATATGGGTATCCCCTACATCAGCAATGTGACCCGGTTACCACCATTGGCAAAAGTAAAAACAGTCTCAAGGCAGAGAAAGAAATGAACAAAATGTAGGTGAAGCCAAAGCACCAAATACAGAAGGAAAAGTCAGAATTCCACCCTAAAAGTTAAGAGATAGCTTCATTGACCTGAGTTTGGAGCCCTAGCTCCCCAACTTGGTATGATGGCACCTATCTGAAACCCCACTATTGGAGGGCAGGAATGAGAGGTCCCCAGAATTCACTGGTTAGCTGGCCTATCCTATTCAATGAGCTTCAGGTTCAGAGAGACCTTCTCTTTCTGAGGGAGGGAGGGAGGGAGAGAGAGAGAGAGACAGAAAGAGAGAGAGAGAGAGAGAGAGAGAGAGAGAGAGAGAGAGAGAGAGATGGATTTAGGTACATAATAGAGATACATCAAGCTAGATAGGCGATAAAATTTTTCTCTCTGCCAGCCAGCATTCGTTGTCCTGGATATCGCTTTGACAATTGCTGGCTGAGGAAAAGCATCAATGTTCTTATTCAGTTGCGAAGAGTCCATGAACACGATAAAACTGCCAGAAAAGACATGCCCAATTGCGTAATAATGGAACTACTATTATGGAGGTAACCAACTGTTCTCTGATTTAATTTGAGCTCTAGGTCATACAAGGGAATACATGGAATTCCATCCATGCCAGTAGAAGTTCCAAGCCCTAGAGGAAAACTAAATACCACTAAATACCGTTCTTTTGCTAAATTAACAGAATCTAACTGACCTCTAAATCAGAGAAGTCTCTCCAGTGAAAGGTGGTAAGTGCAGAAAATCATGACTATCCAAGGTGCTGAGAACCAGTTCTCAGCCCTAAAAAAGCCATTTATATAATAGCTTATATTATATAAATAATATATGCTTTTGTCTGCAGCTGAGAGATCTGTGAATTGTTAAACAGAAGAGAAGACAGATTGTAAGAGCCAGAAGATGGGGCGAAAGGCTACAAAATTCTATCTTCTAGGCAAGACACTGTAATTGTAAATCTGAACTCACAGCAGCTGCTTACACTGGGTCTGCATAACAATGGACCCATCAACAGTCAGGTGTGGGTGGAGGAGTGATGCAGGTGGGATCCCTCACTGCTGAACTATTTGCTACTAATAGAGTCAAGGAGAGGGGAAGTCATTACATCTATTTGTGTAACCACTGATGACCTGACTGGTCTCCAGTGAATAATTCCAATCCAATTGCCACACACATGCCCTTGAGTGAACGAAATGGGCCACAAAAACAAAACCAAAGGTCATGAATCTTGGAAAGAGAGTGGTAGGGAAAGAGCACAGGGTAAGAGAATAATAAGAATGCATGGTGTGTGTGTGTGTGTGTGTGTGTGTGTGTGTGTGTAATTGTCAAAAAAACAAATCTAATTTTAAAAAATTGTATTAAAAATAAAGTTAAGAACAAGCAAAGAATATACTTGACATCAGCTTGAGGTCTCCATATGCAAAGGGATATGTGTGCTTGCACATACATGTGTGTGTATTCAAGTGAAAATATCACACACATATGCATACACACACACACACACACACACACACACACACACACACACACACACACATATCCTACAGAGATAATGAATTATTGTGAGCTCAAGCTCCAAGCACCTTGATATACAAGTGAGTTTCCTATTGGGCCACACTCATAGAAACGTTGAAATAAATACAAACTCAAATATAAAATTTTAAGAGTTTCAAAATAGCTGCAGAACACTAAACTCCAAGCACTGGACCCTTCTAAGTTCTGGTCTCTATTCATTTGCACTGGTTACTAGTACATGTAATAGTCCTTCCTATTCTTTATCAAAAAAATACCCAAAGAAGATTAAACCCCAAATGTCTATCCTGTAGAAGCCCATTATCTAGAAATACAGACCTACCTACACAAGTAGATAGAAAGTAAAAAAGATAAGTAGCCACAACACAATGAAAATATGATTTCTTGAACACCTACTTTGTAGCAGAACACCATGCTAGGCATCCTACGTAGATCAATATAATGTCACAATGACCTTAAGAGGAAGCATTCGTGTTGTCCTCATATTTTACATGACATGATTGAGGCTATTAAGGTTAAGAAACTTACTCAAGGCTATTGTGATGGTTTGAATGAAAATGGCCCATATAGGCTCATCCATTTAAATACTTGGCTCCCAGTTGGCAGAACTGTTTGGGAAGGATTCACACGTGCAGCCTTGTTAGAAGAAGCTTGTCACTAGGGGTGGGCTTTCAGGTTTCAAAAGCCACACCATTCCCAGATAGCGCCCTCTGTCTTATGCTTGTGGGTCAAGATGTGAGCCATGCCTGCCTGCTGCCATGTTTTCCACCATGATGGTCATGAACTCTATCCCTTTAAAACCATGAGTCCCATGTCAATCACTTTGTTTTATAAGTTGCCTTGGTCATGATGCCTTATCACAGCAATAGAAGAGTAACCAAACCAACTATTTAACTAAATCAAGTCAGATCTAGGACTCAAATACCAAAGAGAAGTTCTTAAATTCTGTACCCCACTGTTTCTGAGATTTGTGCAAAGTGCTTAACAAAGAGTTCAGAGGCCACAACACCTCCTCCCACAAGAGTCAAGAAATGCTGTACAACAGGGATGAATTTGATAACTATTTTTGAAAAACAAGCTGGGATTTGCCTATCCAAAGGGGGTGGGGGGAGAGGAATTCTTAGAATACCCTGGGAAATTCAGGATGTTCTCATGAATAAAACAAGAAATAAATGGTACAGGCCCGGGGGAATGAAGCTAGAGAGGCAGGAAGAAACTCAGCAAGAAAGATGTCCTGGTAAAGCCTTGAGTTTCACTCTGTAGACAGTGGGCATCCAACAGTGGCATTAAGATGGATGGTGACATGATCCAATTACTAATCCCTCTAGAAAGCAGCCAAATTTATATGGAAAACAACACTGAAATAACAACCATCCTTTTGAAAACCATCCTCAACGTATGCCAAGGATTTTGCAAAGGCTCTTCGACAGCAAAGTAATTCATCTAAAACAGCTGCCAACTGTGAGCAGATGAGGCTGAAGAAGGAATGAAGACCTATTAGTCAATGGAAAGGGGCGGTAAGAATAGACCTCGGGTGAGCAGAAATGTAGGTCCATTTTCTCAGCAGCAGAAGAAAAGGACCATAGGCTAAGCCCTCTCTTGGAAGCCACTGTTATTGCCTGAGCCAGTTTTTGAGAAGGACCAGTATAATATACACAAGTGGCGTCTCAAAGGGTTATTTCATTTGCAACAGATCAGCGACCCGAAACTGGATTGGAGTCAAGTGATGTCAGGCTTAATGTTGGCTCTGCCCCTAATGAGCTCTGTGATCTTGGGCCCGAGTCATTACTTATCTTGAAGGATTTTCCCATAAGGAAAGTGAAGAAGACAAGGTGAGTAAGGACTTTTGAATTTTATAGGACTGGCTTCAAATCCAAATTTTGTCAGTTGATAACTTTTTTTTTTTCAACTGGCAACTAGTCATTTTCCTCCAACAAGGATCTGTGTCTTGATCCATAATAAGAAAAATGTTAACTATAAATGTGTATTGGAATAATAGACTGATATAACAAAGGAATGCATCCCAAAATAGAGAGCATAAGGATTGCTAAACAATGTCAATTTCTCTCTTCTAATCTTTGCTCTCATATGCAGAGTGAGGGAGTGATGAGTTTAAAATGGTCCTTCTTAGATTCCCCCATTCCTGACTCCAAACTTTCCTCAGTTTCCCTCTTTGGGAATATTTTTATGACTAGTTTATAAATATATCCTTGAAGCTGTAACAGTGACCATCCTCTCTGCCCCCAGGGAGTTCATTAGTTGGCTCAGTGCTAATGTTCATCCAGCCTGCAAGTGCAAGGCCCTAGATACAATTCCCAGCACCACATTAAAAAAAAAAAAAAAAAAAAAAAAAAAAAAAAAAAAAAAAAAAACCCTCTATTACTCTAGCAAGGAAGTACTTTGTGGCATTTATTTATGAATAAGAGCAAAGAGAGTGAATTGGCCTGCAGTAGTCTGTAGTCTGTACATTAGAAATGTTGATCAAGGCTCCATGATGGAAAACTTGCTTTCTAATACCTAGCTGAGAACCATGCCTTTGAAGTTTCAAACATTAACTGGAAAAGAAAATATCTTAGCCTGCTCTTGGCAGATGCTTCAAAGAGATGATCTGACAGAGAAAAAGGACAGAGGTAATGATTTTTTTTTTAAAGAATAAATAAATGGCAAGAGTGAGAAGACAGCAGAGACATGAAGGCACCAGTCTCAGCTGCACATTTGCAAGGTTTGTTCTAGAGGGCGACTCCTCCCTCCTGCATGTTCACCCAGTAACTACAGTCTGTGAGCCAGCTTCCAAGGATTGGGTTTTTTTTTTTTTTTTTCAATTTTCCTGGATTTCCCAAGATCCTGTTTCTAAACAATCTTCATAGCCTAAGCAATTTTAGTTTCCAGCCTTATCTCTGTTTATATTGACTGCCTTAAATCCCAAATAACCACCCTGACTCTCTCTAGTCCTTTTTTTATGCTTACGTTCATTAGGGTGAGTGTGAGCAGAGTTGTGGGGAAAGCTGGGAACCGATGAGATTTTTCTTGTCTTAAATAAAAGAAAGATCGAAGGAGATACAACCAAATGGGTTTACTATATCAAACGTGTGACACTGATAAACAAATTAACAAATGTCCATTCCTTAGCAATGTTTGTTATCTGAGGGATATAGCCTGACAGTTCTTTAAGAAAGAAGCAGACCCCTCATACTGAATGTGAGATCTGGAATTGTGCTTGTCTCTCAATCACTTCCCGATGGCTCATGATGCTGAATTGGCATTTATTTGGCCTTGGGAAGGGATCAGAGGGAGGCCTGGCTGCTTGCCAAGAGTGACACAGAAACAGAAGAACCGGGAAGGATGTTTCCCTTAGCATCAAGTTTTTAAGACAGTGATCTTGTCTCTGGGGCATTTAGGCTCCACCTCCTAGTTCTTGCAGAAGCAGGAGTCTAGTCTGTAAGTGGTAGCTGTGCCCCTAATACTACACACATGGTCACTTAACTTCAGTAAATTCAGTCACACACAAGAGAGAAAAAAAGGAACATTCTATTGTGAAGGCCATGCCAACTGTCATTCCACTCCATGTACATGTGCATGTGGGACAGATGAGAGGCAGATCTGCTGCTCCCCAAGCTGGTCCTGAGAGCTTTCCCCGCTGTGCAACTATCTCCTTGGATGAATACATCGATAGTAGTTAAGAATGTTTATGTGCTTCCTAAATATAAGCCTACCTTAAATTTGAAGGTGGGTAGATTTGGGTTTTATACAATCCTTGTTTGATCTACTGCTTTAGAAACATAAACCTCTACCATGACTTATTCTTCATAATTCAAGTTCTGGGTGGCCATGGCACACCAAGGAGAAGAAAGAAACATTCAGTGGAGGGAAAAAAGCAACATTCAGTCTGAAAATGCTCTAGTTGGAGAGAAACTGAGCAAGCATGAATCTAGTCTTTATCTCCTGGCTTCAAGGAAATACTTTGGGGTCAAGAAAGACCTTGCTCAGGATTCTACCTGCAGAAAGTTCTCTGTTGCTTATGCAGTGTTTGGAAGAACACGTTGTGTTTGGTTTATAGGATGTCATTCTTCAGTTCTGCCTGTGGTATTTCCAGTAGATTACAAACAATTATCAAATTTAGAGTGATCATTATCAATTGAGAGCAGCAAATAGAAAATCAATCAAGATGTTATTGGAGGCATTCTTACTTTGCTAATGATGGCTTTCTCAAAATGAAGGGCTATTCTCCAGAGAGTAATTCAGATTCAATCAGTTAATCAATAATTATGTACTGAGCATATCATGTCTTTTACCACATACAAAATACAGTGGTGGCTGATGTAGTGAAACAGCAATATCAAATGAAATTTCTCTTCCAAAGCAACAGACATCGGGCAGCATGCATATATCTGTGTATACAAATGTGTCTTTGCCTCTCTCTCTCTCTCTCTCTCTCTCTCTCTCTCTCTCTCTGTGTGTGTGTGTGTGTGTGTGTGTGTGTGTGTGTGTGTGTGTTAAACAATAATAACCCCACCTATATATAATAAGTGGTATAGGAAGAGCCAGAGGTAAAGATATCTTTGCATATTAGAACATTTTCTGGAGGAAAACCTTGAGGTTTAGGAAAGGATAAGACAGAACAGGGTGAAATAAGGATGGAATAGGATGTGACGACGGGGAATAACATGTGGATAAAGGTGAGGGAGTGAGAACATGTGTGGTGTGTTTAGCTCTATAGCTAAAGTAGCAACATTTGAAAGAAATGATGAAATGAGAATTTGAAATATTTTATAATAGAATTGGGGGGAATAGCCCAACAATGATTTATTTAAGGTTTATCAAAGCCAATGAATTAATTACTACAATAGTGATTTAAGAATGTAACTACTTAGGGTTTTAGGGTATGGAGTAAATTACAAGCAGATAAGGAATGAGGAGACAGGACTATTAGGAAGCTGTTGATGTGGGACAGTATGAAAGGGCAGAGGTCTGAAAGTGGGTGGTGAGTATGTTAACAGAAGATGGGTGTGTGCTGCTTCAAATGTGAAGACTGTCAAACAGAAGTTCTGTGTGAAATATGAGTGACAAGGAAAACATAAAGGACAATCATTCCAATGATAGAAGAGTATAAAGAGGGAGATGGCTAGCTCGGGAGACAGAGGAACTTATTTGAATTTAGGGAATGATGGCATATACTAACTGAAATAGTCTAGATAAGATAGCTGAGATTAGAGTTCACAGGTTAGGCCAGGGCTGGGAGATGCTCAAATTGGGAATTCCACATAGAAAGGTGAAATCTGAACTGGGTTCTTTTCTAAGTGTGAGAATGGACGGAGATAAGCAGAAATGGCCTTCAACCTCACAGTGGCATCTGCTGTAGTTCTTCCCTACATCATCCAGAGAGTCCTTATTCATCATCATTCTGTTTCTACTCCAAACCAAGTATGGTAAAATATTAGAACCATTGGGAGGTTTAAAAATATACTAGTGCTTGGGTCCAAAAGACAGTCTGATTTAATTAGTCCAGGGTCTAGGAATTTGGTAAATTTCTGTGTAGTGAATGGCATTATGTTTATTGAAAAAGATGAGTCATCATCTTTTAGAAATATGAAATTAAATATTTAGAGATTAGATGTCACTGTTTCTTGGGTTTAGTTCACAATAGTATAGCAGATGTAGGGAGTGGGTCAGATATAAAAGAAATAAATGTGACCATAAGGTAACAACAGTTGATTCTGAGTGATGGGTACACAGTGGGTCATTATATTCTTCTTTCTACTTTCAGATGTATTTGAAATCTCTCATGATGTTAAAAAGTTTTAAATTAGCCATTAAAACCTTCCCAGGTAATTCCACAGTAAACTAGTGTTGAACATGTAAGGCTTGTGTAAGTGCCATGTGAGTGCCTTGTAAGTGCCATGTGAGCACCTTGTGAGTGCCTTGTGAATGCCATGTGAGTGCCTTGTGAGTGCCATGTGAGTGCCATGTGAGTGCCTTGTGAGTGCCATGTGAGTGCCATGTGAGTGCCTTGTGAGTGCCTTGCGAGTGCCATGTGAATGCCATGTGAGTGCCATGTGAGTGCCTTGTGAGTGCCATGTGAGTGCCATGTGAGTGCCATATGCCTCTGAGCCTTCTAACTTCATCAAGCTGTCACTGTCAGACCTCCATAAAGAACTCCAAGGCTGAGAGCCTAGCTCTCACTTGTTCTAATCCCTCTAACTATGATCAATCAGAGATGGGGACATTGTAGTAGTCTATACAGCCATGTACAGCAGTCTACACAGTGAGCTACAGCAGTCTACACAGTGATCTACAGCAGTCTACACAGTGATCTACAGCAGTCTACACAGTGATCTACAGCAGTCTACACAGTGATCTACAACAGTCTACACAGTGATCTACAGCAGTCTACACAGTGATCTACAGCAGTCTACACAGTGATCTACAGCAGTCTACACAGTGATCTACAGCAGTCTACACAGTGATCTACAGCAGTCTACACAGTGATCTACAACAGTCTACACAGTGAGCTACAGCAGTCTACACAGTGAGCTACAGCAGTCTACACAGTGAGCTACAGCAGTCTACACAGTGAGCTACAGAAGTCTACACAGTGAGCTACAGAAGTCTACACTGCCATCTTCAATTCAAACAAAATTCAATTTGACAATATCAGAATTGTTCATGGAGGTATCAGAATTACCCACACAATTATGCTTTATGTCACAATCCCTGATTGAAGACAAAGGTACACAATATGCATGATGCTTCTACTCTCTACTTCCAGACACAGAGACTTCTTAAAATGCTCCAGAGGGAGACCATGATTCTGGAAGAAATGAATCAATGTTCTCCTTCCAAATCCACCCTTCTACTCTAATTAGAAGAGGTGATTACAGACCATTGAAATTCTGATGAAACCTGAGTGACATTACAAATAAATTCTTAACTCCTTTGATTCCACATCTTCCACAAGGCATTCCCACTACAGCATTAATGCACATAAGTTGAGCTTACATCCACCAGGAGATGGTTGGTGGACTCATCACTGTCACTTAAAAAAAAATGAAATAAAACAACAGTAAATGCCAGCGCCATTTTAAGGGCCACTGGTATCTGTTTACATGGGCATTAGTGTCAGTAATTTGGTTGGGTTTTTTGTTGTTGTTGTTTGATTGGTGTGTGTGTGTGTGTGTGTGTGTGTGTGTGTGTGTATTTACTTGGTCTTGACATAAAATAGGTAAGATCATTTTAAATCCACTATTTTTGAACTTCACATTTTACATCTAGATTCCCTTCATTTGAGGGTGAATTGAGGAAGTCAGGAGTTGGGACAAACATTGGAGAACTGAAAACATCAGGAGTCTGAAAGATGAATGAAATCAAGACTTGGAAGCAGATAGTCCGGGAAGAAAACTGACAAATCTGGACCCAGCACTGGAGTATGGCAAATCAGACTTCGTAGATACAAAGCAAATCCAGTCCCAGGGCCGGGTTCCATGGCTCTGCAGTGCTACATGGAGTCATGGCTTAAAGCTACATGTGCCTGGTTATGCTTGATTTTGTGTCTTTTTAGGCGGGTTTATCATTGTGAAGTGAATTACAGAGAAACCAAAGCTTACCAATCCAGGTTACCAAATCACCATTAGTAGGACTGGGGAAGCACAAATCACTAGAAGTCAAAGTGAATTCTGAGACCCGGGCCAGATGGCGTTTTGTACTCTACCCCACTGCTTTCTGAACTGCAGAAATGTTCTTACTCTACTGACATAAGCCTAAAAGCTGGCTACCCCACAAGTGTCTGGATGAGAGGCCTCTCAACTACCTCTGAAATAGGCCATCCTCAATGAAGACAGACTGGAAATGAATTCAAGATATATCATAATGGTAGAACTGACAATCTCTGTAATTTACTATAAGTCAGGAGTTAGGGGGATGTCAAAAGAGGGGCTCAGAGATGTAATCTGGAGTCTGAGTTACTGGGTGGTCTTCCCTTTGGGCAGGCTGGGTCCCAAGGTCACATGGGTCTACTGAGTTCTTCACCAGAGGAAGTCTCAGTGAGTCTATTAGAAACAACTCAGGAAGATATAATAGGATTGGAGGTCTCCACTGTGAGACTCAAAGAACTGGAGCAGGAAATTTGCTTCACAATAATCAAAGGCTATCTAAGATAGGCATGCTGTATACCAATAATAATGTCCAAATCCTAAGATAAAGTCTGTCAGTATCACAAGCACAGTCCAGTTCCCAATGGAGGATCAGTCAATGGGAAGCCCATTTCTAATGTACAAAGTGCTACCCAGACAGACAGCACGTCTTTGAGTCTCACAGCCACCACCGTGCAAGAAAGATGACCCCATTGTAGAGAATATAAAATTAGGGTTTTGCCTAATTGGGAGATTTTTGCATACCCAGAAAGGAAGGCTTTGGCTTTTAACTTATCTTCTAGTGTTACATCTTATTAAAAAAAAAAAATGAGGGTGAGTTTATTCTAGTATTCAAGACCAAGAAAACAGGGTCAAGGCCCAAGAAATAAGAACATCAGATAAACCGAGGTAAACGGCTAAGTAGAGGACTATTTAAGTACTGAGCCATGGTTTGTTAGCTGGTGTTAGTGCTAAGGGTGACAAGTCTAAGAAAGGTTCAATTTAAGAGAGAAACAATCCAGTGGGATTATTTTTTTTTTTAAGTAACATGTCTTTTAAACTAAAAAACATACAGGTATTTTAATGTATTTATAGTTGCACATTCCCCACGTTTGTTTTAGTTATTTTATGAAAATAAAATGAAATGAAATAGCTTCTATTCGTTCACTGCTGATCAGTAGGCCCTAATTTCTGGTTCTTAAAAAAGTTGTAGGTTTACTTAAAATAGAGACAATATTAGAGTGGAACAAAAAATGTCTATGGCTTTAACCTGAAAAGAAACAAAACTAAAATTATAAAGTAAGTTTTAGGCTCTATTTACCAATGTATATAACAGAATAACAAGAGGACAAACAATGTATTAAGCATGGCTGGTCTGCTTGAGTCTAGTATAATTTTTCCATTGAAACTCAAACTAACCACGAAATAAGAGGTCTTCACTTCAGTCAGGACAAGGTGATCCTGGAAAAGGTTTGGGGGTTTTTGTTTTGTTTTGTTTGTTTGTTTGGTTTTTTGTTCATAAATAAAACCCAACAGCAAATTTTCTAAGAAAAACAGAAGAGGTGCTCAGCGGTTCTCTTTTGACTTTAACAGTTAACCCTGACAGATGGTTATCTGGCCACGATTACACGTCATCCCCAGTTCATTGTCCAGCATCACTTTTATCAACCTTTACTTTATACAAAATTTCACATGTCTAACAGTCAATTTGCCTCCTGTTTTTTTCTTTTCTATCTTTCTTTCTTTTTTTTCCCTTTTAAATGTCAGATAGCACATCAGAAAACCACCAGGACACAGGACTGCTAATACTGTGAGAAGAGAGAAACACAAATGTGGTTTGGGGTTAATTATAAAGGAAGTTCCTTTATTAAGATTTTTGGATACAGTAACTTTAAAACCTTAGCTTCTGGGTACTCAGATGATGACTGTATCCTATGTTTATTCTTTCTTGTATCCATGTGGTAAAAATGGAATGATATAACCCATAGCTAGAAAATCTGAGTTATTGATATGCCAAGCCTGTCCCTTCCCACCACCATTTATGCTTTCTATAAAAACTATAACTTCCCACCTGGCACTATGCTGAAAGCCATTAGAAACATGTGTGCTAAACAACCCTAGGAGGAAATCACCCAAATGATGTCCCAAATTACACAAGAAACTTTCCAGTTTTGGTGCTGGTCTAGCTTCTTCATTATATGGGCATCAGCACTGTTTCCTGGACTTATACTCTTCGCCAGTTATTTTAGTGCTGTCCCTCAGAAACACAAAACTTGGCTTCCCTCTTATCTAGCCAGAATGAAGATGAAAGGTCAAAGGAATTAGGACATTAGAGGAAGAGAGCTCACTGTCTGGTATCATACACAAATAGACACAGTTTTACATGTTTATCTATAAAAGGAAGTTTGGAATAAGAAATGTGTACGTTCAGATAAATCCAATCTCACTCCCAGAGCTGCTGGTATTCCTGAGAACCAGAGATGTCAATAGAATTCCAGCACAGAGCCTGGAAATCCAAAAGCAATTGCTTGCATAAGGGTCTTCCTTTTGGCTGCAATAATTTCTCTTGTGACTTTTCACTCGAGAAAAGATTCTAGTTGAATGAGTCATTTTCTTTCTAGGCCAAGAAGTAGAATTGCTGAAATCCGTAGGGTAAAACTTTGGAGCAGTGTTTCAAAACTGAAAACTTGTAATTCTAGCCAATCATATCTCTGCAAGGCTTACACAGACAAAGCTTCCCAGTTGACAAATATAGCAAGAGCTTAAAATAGACAGAGCTGGGGTGGCGGTGAAATCTTTCACATTCATAGGCGGCATTTCTAGTAGATTCCAAAAATGGCAAATGCACAAAAGCAAGAGTTCATTTCATGTTGGTACATTAGGGAAAGAAGCTTGCTAGGTCACACAAACACACACACACACACACACACACACACACACACACACACACAGAGTTTGTATCCCTAAATACTAGATATCATTATCAACCAAAGTTCTAAGCAGGAAAGACAATGGAATATGGGAGTCACTTAAGAAATACTTTTTGAAATTATAGTACATAAGAATTTATGGGAAAGTGAATGGCTTTGTAGGGAGAGATTATTCCCACTCAATAAACACATGGCCAATCTCATCAGTGTGGGTGTGGGTCACATATATTAGTGAGCACATGAAATACTTGATTATTTGATTGCCAGTTTCTGTATCTGTCTCAACTCACTCTCTTTATCAAACATTTCTTTGTTTCCTTCCTCTAACCCAGAGTACGGCTCATCTTTGACATTTCACTCAACACCCTCTACTCCCAACTCCAAATTCATTTCTTTGGGCTGATAGCCAGTTGTTCACAATATAGTCCAGGCAGATGTGACTGCCCTTGGTCCTGAGGTCCCAATCGAAAGAGAACCAATCGCCTACCCTTTCCAACTTATGTACATGCATATATCCCCATCCACATAGACATGCGTGAACACATCCATTTGAAACAGAAGTCACAAAGCAACCACTGGGCTATGGCTGTCCAGCTGAACAGACTCTAGGAAGAACCCCAACCCTTTTGATGGAGGCTTCTTAAGTAGGGCACAACCCTCCAAAGAAAAATTCCTTTTCATGGTTCTCCTTGCTCTCTGGTTTACCTTCTAGGAGATTCTCCACTCTTGCCACATTGAAAGAAAGCTGTAGGGAGAGCAAACTATTCAGAGGCTTGTTAGCCTTTTCCAATTTCTTCCTACTGAGTGTCTTGAGTTTGGTTTAAGTTCTATATAGTAAATATGTTTTTATTGTTGCTCTAGATATACAGTTCCCTACAAAGTATTTTTGTCTTGTTATTGGACAAAAGGCCTCCAAGAATTTGTCAGCCTGTAGATCCTAAGACCTGATTTGTTTCCCTACCATCGTGCCCCAGGCTTCTTTCTTTCAACATCGTGGGGTCTACACTAAAAGTAGGCCATTGGACTCCATTACAGAGACTGCCTCCTGTCTTATGGGGTTTGAGGTAGATTCACCAAGTGGAAGATGTTTTCTTTTTTTAAAACAGCATTTCTTATTGTGTAGGTTCCTGAAACAGTCAATCTTCCAACTTCCATGGCCTTCCTCTTTTTCCTTTTTTACAGTGGTAGGAATTCAGCCTAGGTCCTTGAGCAGACTAGCCAATTAGTCCATAGTATACTACCAGGCTGCATCTCATCCCAAGGTCCTGAACTTAAAACATTCTGACTGCCTTTATTTCCTGCTCTATAAATGGACCAGTTCTCTCCTGTATTCATCACTTCACTGTTCTTTCTTGTGGAGCACTGCCACTAATATTACACACTGTTAAAGTCCTGGTTTTCCTTATCTTCTCATAGCACTGACATTTCCTGAGTTAAACAGGCTACACAGTTATCTATTAGGGAAAAGGGAAAAAGAAAAAAAAAAAAACACAGCTAATGAAATATTTTTCCACAACACAACTGGGTTCATCACTTACCAGCATCCAAGACTAATTTCTCACACTCACCCCCAGTGGCCACGGCAGTGCTCCACATAACACATTTATATTAGCACAAGTTGTCACACAAGCCCCATGTTAATGACTTAGTTCACAAAAGCTTGTTATTGGTTCACAAACATCTCATCAGCCAGGGATTCCTACCTCAGGGGATGAAGGAAGCTTCTTCCATCCATCACATAGACCCTGATAAGCTTACAAAATCCCAGAGCTGGAGCCATAAAGCCCAGGGCCAACTCCCAGCCTGTGGCCCCTTCTGTGCCATCCTTTTGTGGAAGATGTTTATGAATGCATCTCTTTAGAGTATAGGGTTGCAAGCTCTTTGAGCTAGTTAGGGTTGTCCAGCTATCTGCATTCACTTGAGACAAAGAAAGTTCATAGGTGGCATGACTTTCTGTGCTAAATCAAGAGAGCACTAGACAAATTAAGACAAGTCCGTCACCTAATCATTGCCTCACAGATAAGCAGATAAGACCAAACATTATCCATCTGTTTGGAAACGACATATATCAGAATCTTCATCTCCTTCCACTGTAGATTGATGTGACCCATTTTCCAGAAAACTCAAGCTTTTGGGTGAACGACTTGGCCTATATTTTCATGTGATTCTGGGTAAATAAGAAAGCTTTGCTGGGCTGTTTTACAGTTTTAAATATGTACAGATCCCCTTCTCCCAAATATAAACCATGTAAACAAAGTCATAACAGATCCAAAGGAGGAAATATTAACTAGGACATCCATAGGCAAGACGTCTGCTCCCCTACAAGGGAACAAGGCCACGATCCCTGATTGTGTAAGAGTTCATTGTGAGACTGAAGAAAGATCTCCTTAGGGCCCTGGAGTCATGATGGAAGAGGTCAATTTTCAAAATAAACCTTCATTATATTTTTCTCTTTGAAGAAAAATGCTGCTTGGCCTGAAACAAATTAAGAGTGCTCAAGCTTTTTATTTGGGGCGTTTTTTTAGTTGAATATTATTAAAAATAATTACAGGCTGTGGATTTAATCTAAAACACAATCAGCACCCCCAAAGTCCCCTACAGTGAGTTAAAGCATCCTCCTTCTCAAAATTCAAAATTAAGTGGAAATTCAGATTAGTTTTGATTTATAACCACATTATGAACTATTTAATATTTTCAAGAAGTCATTCCCTGTGCCCATATTAAATTAATTTGCAACAGAATATTATATAATTTATATATGCATACATATAATAAATTATGGCCCAACTATATAATTCTACATGTATAATTAATTACATTAACCATCTACATTTTAAGCCTACAATTAGATAACCCTAAAAGACAACCCCGTTAGCATTTTTTAATAAATACTTGTGTTTGGAGCTGTAACAGAGCACCTGATAGCTGATAGAACAGTGTTAACATCTGTTCCATTATTTCCACAGGACGTTAGTTGAGCGCAATACTATACACATAAAATATGCATTTGTTCTTGACTGTCAAGTACCTCTATTATTTTATTAAAAAGTCAAAAAAGAATATAATCAGACTTCATAATTTATGTGTGACATTTTCATTACAGAAAACTTTATGCAAAATTGAATTCTAAAATTTAATTTCCTGTGATGTTTAAATTACTTACTATCTGGCTCCTCTCCAAAACATCGTGATCATTGAAGGCCCCCATATGAATTCTATTAAGGATACATTTTTGCTCCTGCCAGAATATACATGGTATTTTTCTAAGGAACTCTAAGAATATGCTTCTTAAATATATTTTGTGCCAATTAATAGTTTTTCTCACACAGGAAAGGAAAGCAGAAACTTTTCTTTCTTCTCTCTTTTTAAAGCCACAGACAGCTTTTCTCTGCTCTCTCCTTCCCACCCTGCCTGTGACCTCCAGTTCTGATACTTTAACCCAGAAGAAGCCAGGCCAGTCCAGCCTTGTCAGTCCCATCTCACCACATCACAGGATGATAACCAGGTTCCCTCTGGCTTTCTTTTTCTTTCACGAAGTGCAGATAACGAGGCTTTGTCCAGAACAGAGCCGTGGTGCAGAACTCTGGCCCTCTCTCATACACACACACTCTCTGCAGTCCACTTGATAGGATGGTAGGCAAGTCCTCCCACCAATCCCTGTGGATACTACTTCAGTGGGAGCAGCCTCCGTTTGCAGGAAAATTCCCAAGATGCTCTGGGAGACCTGAAAATGTCATCTCATCTCATAGCTACCAGGGGAACTAGGGCTGCTAATGATGGGCAATAATTTAAATAATGAGTCTTTGAGGGAAGAAGGTTACCACAAGCAGAGTTACCTTAATGTATCCTCTAGGGGAGAACTCATTTCCAAAATGGCATTTTAAATGGCAAAAACATGGAACCCATCAGCAGCCAGGGGGATGGAAAGGGTGAGCAGTTGTCAATCAGACAAGGCTGGACAATGTCAGCCAACAATCCTTGAGTTTGTTCAGCCCTGAATTCCACAGAGAAGCTTTTGTAGTCATGCAGCATACAGTGGACTTGAAAGACAAGGGACCAAGACAAGGTTTTTGCCATGAAGTATCATAGTCTTGGTAGAAGTACTTCATCACATTTATAAAATATACTTTGTACTTTATTAAAATGATTGCCATGTTTCACTTCATGGTTCCTGTTCTAGAAATCAAGTAGTTCATTGTAAGTTTATCTAGTGAAGGAGGAACAGACCCACTGAACTTAGTTTCAAGAGTTAATCTCATTTGAAGTCACCAGACTTTCAAGAGGATAGCAAGTCTTCTTTCTTCAAACCCTTAGCTAGACTTTGGGGGAGGAAGGCAGTAAGCCATATTTATTATAGCAATGACCAAATTTTCCTCCTTATGGCTTTTCTCACCTCCCCCTGCCCCTGTACAGCAGAGCAAAGGCTTCTGTGGTCTGACTTGAGAGACGCTGAGGAGGTCA
The DNA here is from genome assembly GCF_011762505.2 of Arvicanthis niloticus. Classification (NCBI taxonomy): domain Eukaryota; kingdom Metazoa; phylum Chordata; class Mammalia; order Rodentia; family Muridae; genus Arvicanthis; species Arvicanthis niloticus. The sequence continues at coordinate 48,156,443 of NC_047661.1, forward strand.
CTCTATTGCCCTTACTCCCTTATATACCTACGCCACCAGTCATAATTCCCTCACAATGACTTCTTTCTTCCTCATCAAGCCCTGTGTCTATGAAAGGAGTGTTTTGCAGAACTCTGCTTAAGCTGCAACGAATTAGTAAGGCTCGGCTCCACCCTCTTGCAGCCATTGGCAGCAGCTGCTATATACACCAGTGTCTCCAAGTAGTTTCTGCATCTCTGCCTCCTGGCTTCCCACTTAGAGTCCCAGTTCTTACAATTTAGACTTTGCTTTCCTATCTTGTCACTATGTTACTTCAAAAAGTGTAATGCTGTTGCAAATGCATATTGGCAGTGACAAAGACAGGAGTGTGAACTGCAGCCTTCAGCATGGAACAAATGTTCTCCTCAACAAATGACTTTTTAATAACTACTTAACAGTAGCTAAAAGTCCCACAAATTCAAAAGGACATATATATGGTCATTCAGCAAGACTTACATTCTGAAAAGCCAGTCATTCTCTTTGTTTTGAATTACGTATTACCTCTAAGAAGTCTTTCTTGGACATTTAGAGGAATTCAGAGAGTGGTCTCAGGAGTATCTGCATCCACCTCTTGGGTCTCTCCCTTTTTAGTACTTAAACTCAATCTTCATGGCTGATGAACTTTCCTGCCTCTGGCTCTTGCCTCTCCCCGACTCAGGATGGATACTGTCGGGAGGATGCTGCTCATGCTCTATAGAAGCTGCTAGATGGCTACTAACGATAACTTTTCCTTGACCTCACAACTCTTCCACCCTCTACTCCAAGTATCTTCATTGCTTTGCCGCAAAGCTCCTTGGAAGAAGTGAACATGCTCACTATCTCTATGGCTCCCCCACTTCTCTCTGGTGTTCTCTCAAACCATCCTCCCCTCCATACTAAAGCTTCTTTTGCCAGGATCAAGGTGACCTGCATGTCACCAAGTTTAGTGGAGATTTATGAAATGTTTTTATTACTCCCAGAAACATTGGGTACACATCCTCCTCCTAGAACATGTTTCTTCTAGCTCCTGGGAGTACTTTGTTCTTGATTTTCCAACTGCTCAGCAATAATCCTCAGGCTCTCCAACTGTGCCCTCTTCATCTCCTCCATCCATAAATGTCAGAGTATGGCAGAGTGGAAGCTTCAGGCTCTCTGTCCTAGGTCATTTCTTGGATGGCTTTGCCTCATTCCCTGACTCTAAAGCCTCATTGTATATATACCCGTAGCCCTCAAACTCTTGTGAATCCCAGACTTCTTTTTCTACTTTGTATTTAACATTTTCATTGGGCTATCTGATAGACATCTCAAATTTCACATGTCTAAAAATCAAAAAACACATACCAAAACTTTTTCCTGGTTTCCATCTTCTCCATCTCGAAACAGTGGCACTTGCATTTGAGCAGGTGTTTGGGCTAACTCCTTGCCAAAATCCTTGGCTTCTTTCTTGCTATGCTTTATGTTGTAACCATTACCTAGTCCTGTGAACTCCGCCATGGCAGTATAGACAGAATGAAACCACTCTATCATTTTCAACAAAAAAACTAACTACCACCTACCACCCTCTCATTTACACTATAGGAATAGCCTCCTATTTTTATTTGACTCCACTCTTAACTCCATGCAATATCCGGAAGGAAAATTTTAAACATCAGAAAGAACATGTCAACCATCTGGTCAAAACTACACATGGGTGCCTTCTAAATCACACTTCTATCACCCACTCTAGTCTCTTGACTTTTTGGTCCAATACTTAGTGGATCCAAGACTCTCCCACCCAGCTCCCCTACCTTCCTATTTCCCCTGCTAGGGAAGCTCCTTTCCCTGAACACCCAGATAAATTCCCTTGCTTCTTTCACTCTTCTATTTAAATGTCATCTCTTCTGAGAGGCCTTCTCTGACCTTTGTAAAATAGCTTCCCCATCACTTTCTGTCTCCCACACTTTGCTCTTCTTTGTAATGCTTGCCACAACCTCACATATTTGTTTTTTTTTTTCTTTCTAAAAGTCTCTTTCTCTATGAGAACAAGGTTCTTGTTTTGTTCAGTACAAAATTCTTAGCATTAAAGTCAGTAGGCATCTATAAATGGATGAATTAAAGAATGAATAGAGAGGAAGAATCAGTATTCATAAGACACGAGGATTTCATCTTTTAAAAAAGGTAAAGATTGTTGCCCCAATTAACCTGAATAATTTTAGTGATAGTAGCAGCAGTAGTGGCTTTTCTTATTTTTAATTTTTATATTAAACTATTATCTGCTCACTAAGCATGCCAGCAAGTAGGATTCCCCCACCACCACTGGTGCTTGGATCACTGTGGTAGCATCAACCAGGAAATGAAATCTTAATCATAGCATCTGCTATTCACCCTGACTTACAAGCCCACAAATGTAACTCCAGCTAGGCAATCTAATTTCAGTGTAATGTGGTTGGACCTGAAGACCGAATGCTGACACTCCCAGCACATCCTTCTGCCCAGCGATTTTTCCACTTGACTAATTTAAGGTTTAGAGCACCTCAACCTTTAACTTAAACAGAAAAACACATGCTTGGTACTTTCTTAGCAATGTACAAGCAAGACTTGTGTTATGTAAATTTACTTGGTGCTATTTCTGTGTCACTACCTGAGCTCTTGCCAGACTAAAGGAGGAAAGGATTAAAAATCTATTAACATAAATGGCTTCCACTGACACTACAGTTTTACAACCCAGGGATAATTGATTAATGGCCAGAAAAAAAGAAAGAAAATAAGTCAGGTTGGGCCTACCCCTGAACACATGAACAAAGGATTGGGAAGGAAGGGAGACAATCCTCTTCACTTCATAGAGAAGTAGCCACAGAACCATTGGAAAATGCCACCTAAGCACTGCCATGTGTCAACAGCAGCCCAAGAGGTTCTTTGAGCTCCCAACTTGCTTCCTATTCCAGCCAGAAGACGCTGAAGTGGGATTTCCATGTTCCTGTCTGGGGCCAGGCAATCCCAATGCTGAGCCTTGTGAAAAACTATTAACATTCCACAGCCAATGTGTTACCCACAAAACTGGCCACTTTCAGGTGCACCTGGTCATTGAGCCAGGTGCAGGTTGGTCCTTGTGACCTCAGAGAGTCATGTGCAGATCAGATGTCAACAGGTGAGAGCAGCAGTCAACGGGGCAGAAAAGTAGATTGATTAAATTGGGTTTACGAATTACATTCAAGACATGCTAGGATGAAATATTGAGTTCCCCATTTCCTACCATCTGGATGTGAAAGAGGAAAAGCAAGGCACCATCTCAGCAGCCATATCCCCACAACAGGCATGCCTATTCCTAAGACTAACTGTCCTCACACTGATTCTTCTCAAGATATGCTGGACATGCACAGGTTTAAAGTTCCATGGTGCTGTATCTTGACCAAATAACATCACAAAGAGTGATTGCTACAAAGTAGAACACTCAAAAGAACTAGGCTGGTCCTAGTGTGCCAGAGTTTGACACATCTCCAGAAATCCCCATTTCTCAGTATTTTGAGCTCAATGTAGAAAAACTCACAGCTCCTCCATTGGCAGATCCAAATCCATATGTTTCTTACTAGCAAAAGACACAGGGGGTGCTGTAGGCCTGATTCTGCATGCATGCATGGGCTCAGCTAGAAGGGGAGGTAACATTCATGAGCAGAGAGATCTATGCATTGAAGACTACATGAAAGTGATGTAGGACAGGAGGAATCAGGACAATCCTTGAAGTACTCTTACAATAATCCTTAAATTTAAATGTACTAAACATACATCCATATATTAAGATGAACTGACTTATGGGAAAAATGTTCATATTAATGAGTTTCTTGGGGGAAGAAACTGAGACTAAGACCCTGTCCTGAAGACCCACTATTGTAGACTTACTATCATCTGTTAGGTAGCTATAAACTGTCAGTTTTTCAAGTCCATCCTTTCTGCTCTTTAAACAGGGAAAAATATAAGGAACCACAGAGTAAGAACTAGTGCATTCCATGTCTATTAATTGCCCATGAAGCTCAAAACGCTGTCATAAAACCCCAGAGGAGCCTTTAAAGACTGAAATCTCTTCAAAATTTAAGTCCAAATACTTCCAACTCAAAGCACTGGGACAGGTATGAAGGTCCATCTGGTCCCCAGTGCTAAGAGTGGTGGAGTGGTGTTGAAGACCACACTATGACAAGATGAAAGAGGCCAGATACTTCAAACCACTGTACTAGACTTCATGGAGTTACTAGTCTGACGGACAGCTAGCAACAGACTGTTTGGTTGGGTTCTTTTTTTTTTTTCCCCCTTTTAAGAGTCTTGTGATGTTTTAGCAATATTAATATGTCAAACACAAGAATGAGGAACTTGAAGTTCTAGTTTTCAGTAAGCCCCTATTCGCAAAAACACATGGACTAGTAATTGTGCTAAGACATTAGGGAAGGCCCCACCTCCCTGCTCTTTTTACGTTTTGTTCTCTTTGTGTCTGATTTCATCCTGTCCACATGTAGGGATGCTGAAGGTAAGTAGTGGGCAGAGGGGCAAGAGGAGGGCAAGGCAGCCTCCCAGCTGTGGAAAAGAAAACAGGACTCAATGAAGTCAGCCAATGGCAAGGCAGACTATTATATCAGCAGTCAGGTATCTCTAGTTCATGATTCTGAGAATGTTTGCTTTTATTCCCCTTTTCTACCAGGTAAAATGGTTGCTCAAACACAAAGCCCTCTAACTTCCTGTCACTGATGCCTGGTGTTCAGAGAGTTGTTCTGCTCCACACCAACTTGTCCTGTGCCCCAAGTGCCCATGCCACATTTCTCTGCACACTCAGCGCTATACAGCACATCTCTCTGCGGCACATATCATCTTTGCCCTCCTTTTCAAGATCTAAATTGAGAAGCATTTGCAATGTGGTCCTCATCTTTAGGAATATGGGAGAGTCAATGTGACCTAAGAGGAGGAATTTCAACTTTCAGAAACACAAAAATGCTCTACAGTTTACTTTAAACAAGTTAAGAACATTCTGTGAATCAGGGTCTCTTATCTAGTAATCTATAAAATGATATAATATGTAGTCTATGAAGAATGTGTGATTTTTACTTGAAGCATTTATCACAATGCTTAAATGGGGTAACAATGTGAAGAAACTAGAATAGTGCCTAGTGATATGAAGATATTGATAAATGTTTAGATTTGTATACCCAGCACAAAATGACTATGTGATGAGCTTGTATCACATAATAAGAAATTCCCATGTGTGTGTGAAATGCATCTCTGAAGTTTTTAATAGTAAAAAGGTGTGAGATAGCAGTATGACCATTGAGTGTTTATTAGCTGAATTCTTTCTTCTCCAACACCTCTTTCTCCTTATTCTCTATCAATCTTACTTCATCAGAGTCACCAAAGAACATGAATAACATCATTCCTCATCTAGACTAGGTCAAAACACACAGCGTTCTAAGAACTGGTGCAATTCTTAAGGATAGCGCTCTTCCCTCAGTGACGCTAACCTTGTGAGGTGTAGGTTAAACATCAGATTGCGCAGTCCAGACTTTGGACTCCTCCTTGACTTGTCTTAAGACTTAAGGCATAAGTCAAACCATTACACAATATAAAGGTTTATGTAAAAGTTCAAGCAGATTTTTAATAAGCACTTGTCATTTGTCCAAATCTGTGTGCAATTTAATATCCTAGAAAAGCCCATTGTATCCAACATCCCAATATACTGCCTTGCCTGGGATTCCACAGATGCCTGCGCAAGCCCACAGAAAGTCCACAGAATGCTAATAAATGTATTCTTTGCACTTCACATCGGAAACAAGAGTTGACTCTACACTGTAAAGAACTGTAACATAAGAAATATGGCGCCATCTGGACCCTGGAGCTTCCAATGAAACACACTCTCTAGTTGGGAGTTGTCTACCTTAGGAAGTCCACTTCACCAAGGCAGATGCTGAGTGTGGGTTTTTTTCCTTCCTCCCCGCCTTTTTTGCATTCCTTGGTACAAGACTGAGGCCCAGGACCTAGATTTAGGCCAATTCTATATCCTTTGCCCAAGTGGAAAGATTAAGAAGACGGAAATCTCTATATGACTCCACACTGTCAAGGGACAGAAGATGGCAGAAAGCCATCCTGGTCCAATGCTCCAGTGATCAGCAGTAAGACAAACTCAGTACTAGTGTCCTGTTTGGTGAACTGTCATACCTGACCCCAGTAACAGAAGCAGCTGATTCTCAGGTAGCACCTTATAGGTGAAATTTCCAAAATAGCCCTTGGTTGTGTAGTCCTAGTCCTGAGCCAATGGTTCTGCCACTTAATACTCTTTAAGAAATCTCCTTTGTACTTAAACTGTATAACAGTGATTCTGTAATTTGTAACTAGCTACTTGAATAGATTAACATATAAAACCAGTCAGCCTTTAGTACATGGTTCAGATCTATAGCTCAGAATTTAAACATTTAACTGAAATTCTTAAATTATTCAAAGTTCCTGAAATTTGGAGAAGCCTTTATGTATACCACATTTCAAGGTACAATGTAACCTCCTAGAAATAGATGATATTAGTATAATTCCTCAGCAGGCACTGTGACCAATGCTTTATGTCAACATTTTCACTTCAAGAAAGGAAATTATATCACTATGGAAGAGAAATAAAACAGGGAGAAATTAGAAATTAATATTTTCAAGAGAAATGAATATTATTCAAAAACAGTATTTTTGAATGCTCACTAAATAAGCGTTATTAGTCACTGTCAACGTGCAAGGTTGTCCCATCTTCAGAATCACGTTTTTCTATAATAACTGAGAAAACTGAGACTCCAAACCTCTCCTACATCTTCTCACGTTGATGTTGCCAATGAATGCCAAAGCAATAATCTATCTTGGTCTTTTCTCTTCTGTGCCCTGCCTGACACATCCAAAGACTGCCATAAGAACTCTCTCCCTTTCATTATCAAGCTTGTCAGATCTAAGTGAATGTCAGCATTGGAATCATTGTCTGATTTAAAATTAGGCACAAGTTGGCTTTGTCCAAATAACACAGAAAATTCCAAATAAGGTTCATGATGAATTTCCCAAGAGAGTGAAATCTTAAAGAAGATTTCAAAGATGGGAAAAAAGACAGTCAGTCGGATGCATACCAAGAATGAAAACAGGCAATGAGGAAAGTATACATTCTTGTTTCTCTGGGCCCTCTTCTTTTTTAATAATCTTCCTATTAACCCAGTTCACTTCTAAAAACGGAAAATGAAATGAAAGCCTAGCATCTTAATATATGTGATGCTCTTTCAGGAAACTACCACATGTTTATTAAGGCCATACCATACATGAAAGCGGCAAGGGAAAGCATGAAGCCTGTTTCACATATTGTTACAAATCTGTAATGTTAGAATAAAGGGAAAACTGATTCCTACCAATTATGAAAATGTACAGGATTAAACCAATTGCTCTGGCAGACCTGACCAGCATCTGGTCTGCAGCAGGGGCCAAACAGATCCCATTTGGGATATTTATGAAAAGTAACTTCTAAAACATAAATCAGGACTATAAACTCATCATGTGATTACCAAAAAAAAAAAAAAAATTTAAAGAAAGAAGAAAGTGTATTCAAGTGTGAAATATGGGTTTCAAGAAGAGAGGAAGCAGGCAGCTTGACTATAGAACCATAAGCAAAAACCAAACAAAGAAAAATGGAGGGATGGACACCTCAGACAGAAAACTTAATTCCTACTCTCTAGAACACTAGGTCAAAAAAATTGGCTATATCACTCCAGCTCTTTGCACAGCCCAATATTTCTATGTCAACTAAAGTTTACAGCAAGCTGGGATGGTACTTGGAGACTTTCCAATCCATTGAATCCTTTTCATCGATGTGGTCTCCACAGACATGGCCTTAAACTGAAAGAAGTCTTAAGTCCAAAAACAAGAGTGAGAGAAGGTTGGTATTTTGAGACTAACACAAACAGATGCCAAGGTTTTATTAAGTAGTTGTAATGTGTAACACAAAATTCATCTATTGGATTTGACACATGGATCCCATGGGATCCATGTGAGCTCTTCCAGCCTCCTTGTGTCTCATGCTTTGTCCCTATAATGGGCACATTCAGTCATAGAAACATCCCCATGTCTTATTTATAAACAATGGCTAGTTTTAAACCCAATCTATACAAATTTCTGGGCACAAAATTTTTGATTAAATAATATAAGAGGCCAAGGTCAATATTTCCATTTCCCCCTAACACTTAAGGAGGTTTACAACTACCTTTGCTTTAACAGGGCAAGAGGAAATTGAAGAATCTCTCTACCTGGGGAAAAGTTACTAAGAAGAACTGGCTTTGCAGAAATCTGTATTCTATTTCTGTAAAATTATTTAATTATTTCTTAATTATTTAATTAAAGTATTTTAATATTGTTTAAATAATATATTATTATCCAGCCTATAATTACTTAAATATTATTTTCTAATTTCAAAATAGAAAATAAGTAAAGAAATTAACTCAGTTAATAAATATGACACTATTTCTCAATTACTGCATTAAGTGCTATAAAGTTCTCTGAGAAAGAAAATTCATCAATAGCCTTGCCCAACTAAGTGCTGAATGCTGTAAAACCAACCTGACAGAAAAGATATGACCCAGGAGTGATATAGCGGCATGAAGATTATGGGAGTAACCAATTGCTTTCTGGTTGGATCTGAGGTCTGTTCCACAGGAGGGTATTAGTTCCTGGTAATTAATTACTACCCAAACCTTGTCAAAGCCCATGTCTCAGGAGGCTATATGTCCTAGCAAGGAAACTACCATTATTTTGCCTGCTAACTTTTTTTATGTCTATGCCCATAATAGTACTGTTCTCAGCCTCAACAATGGAAGCCTCTTTCTGCAGTGAGCAGCAACACAGACTCATAACCTGTTTAAGTGATGAGACGAATTGGCTGATGAGTGGCCACCCATAAATGAGACATCTGGATCACCACCATAATCACTAAAACTCAGAGAACAGCTTGGAAGAAGGGGCAGAAAGAATGTAAAACCCAGAGGGTGGGGAAGAGCGCAGTGAAATGCTGTCTTCTGAATGTGGCACTACCATCACACTCGGAAACTCACTGCAGCTGTGGTTCCTGCAAAAGGACCTATAGAAGAACAAGCCATAAGGTCAAGTCCAATAGGTAACATTAATTGGACTCTGGATTATTAAAAAAAGCATGAAGGTGGGAGGGAGACATGAAGAGTGTTGAAGGAATAGAAGGAAAGGTATGATCAAGATACTATATATATATATATATATATATATATATATATATACAATATTATATATTATATATTATAATATATACATACTATGCATCCAAATACATATATACATATAGTATATACATATGCATTGCATAATATATAATATATTATATAAGTAAAATAAATAAAATATACTATGGAGATAGAAAGAGAAAGAGAGAAGAGAGAGGGAAAGAGAGAGGGGGAGAGAGAGAGAAAGAGAGAGAGAGTGAGAGAGAGAGAGAGAGAGAAAGAGAGAGAGAATTGCCTTCTAAACTCAGACATTTCCCGACTGAAGGTACCTGAAATAAAAGTGACTTTTAGAGAGAAAAACAGAATGGTGCTAGCTTCATTTGCTGCCTGGATCTGGAGCCACGCTTAGGACTGTTCTGTAGATTCCAGAGCAATATGGAAGGAAGACATGGAGAAAAGCTTTAGAAGCTTTAGAGTCACAAAGACTAGATTTAAAATCAGTTGCTTACTGCTACAAAACTTTGGGGAGTTTCTCAACACCTTAGTGTCTCTGTTTCTTTATGTATAAATTGGGAGTAACAATAAAGCCCTCACAAAGAATTCAAAGTCACATAAGAAAAGTACTTGAAAGGAGTATGTAGTTCATTCGGTATGTGTGGTAGCCATCAGTAATATGACGAATGTTCTGAACCAATTTACACCCTTTGTTCCAAAGGACAGGACTGGAACTCTTTCAGCAAATCTACAGAGAGCTCTGCCCTATATACACTTTAAAAGCTTTCAGACTATCAAAAGCCCACTTTTGGTGACACAGTGATATATCTGTATTCACCCAGTAACTGGTCGGAATAATGTCCCAATGTGTCCATGAGTGATTTCATTATTAATTTCCCTCTGCTGATTATGACAGAATGAACACAAGTCATTGATCACCAGCAATTGTTTTTCCATGCTAAGAATATGACTCAAAGGTCTGTAAATGTTGAAAAAGGGTTGGCTAAAAGGGGAAAAGTGATATAACAGATGTTAAATTTAAAAAAAAAATACAATTTCTTGCTGAATAAAGTAGTGGTTGTGCCCAGGAGAATTAACTCCACAATGCATTCTTCCCTAAAGGACTTGAGAGCCATTCTGTTCATGTTCGTTTGCCCCCTGGAAAAAAACACCCCCTTAGGGAGCCATGAATTATTCTGCTTATTACCCTGGTCTGTACCGTACTCTGTATCTTTTCTTAAGCCTATAGACTGTGGGGTTAAAATCCAGTGCATTTTCATGCTTACTCTGCATCCACCAAGCAGCACCATGCCTTTCATGGCCTTTAGCAACAGCTTTGGCAAGCTGGTTTGCTCAAAGTACAAAGAATCAAGAGTTAAATATAATAACAGGCACTTTTCTCATGCTGCTATCTGAGAGCTCAAGAGATGTCTTCATGTGACTGTTTGCTAGAGACCTTCTAAAAACCACTGCTCAGAAGAGTGATCTGGAACTGGCAGCATTGTCCTTCCTACCGGTAAAAATAAAGAGGAATGAGCAAAGCGTGAGTAAGATTAAAACTGGGGATCTGAAACGGAACTGTGTTATTCAAATGATTTGAAGCATTCCAGGAAGAAAGAGAAAAGAAAAAGGGAAGAAAGGAGGAAGAAAGAAAGAGGAAGGGAGGAAGGGAGGAAGGGAGGAAGGGAGGAAGGGAGGAAAGAAGGAAGGAAGGAAGGAAGGAAGGAAGGAAGGAAGGAAGGAAGGAAGGAAGGAAGGAGAGGGAGAGAAGATGATGGAAGGGAGAGATGAAATGGGGGTGGGAGAAGGAAGGAAATATAAATACCACTAATGTGACCAGAAACCTAAAGATGATACAGACAAAGTTGTAATCCTGCACTTGGATTAACATTTTATATTTATAAGCTTTTAAGGCCCTTCACTCTCCAAAATACAAGAGTGCTCCAGCACCTAATGCTGTTAGTCTTTACTTTTGCATTCTGAATTGGAAGAGGGCAAGGTATCTGGAGTAGAAGAGAGAGGCATGGATGACACAGAGAAGAAAAATATTTGTAAGCAAAGCTCACAGCTACTTTGTTAATGCCAATTCTAAGACAAGTTCTTTGTTGCAAGGCATTACCATTCAGAAGCACAACAAGAACACAACAAGGAATTGCAAGTTATTTCCATTAAGCCACCTGCAATTTTTATTCAAGTTAGGCCCTAATAACTCATGTATTTATCGAAGACTTCTGCCTACATTCTTATCATGTAAGTTTGTGCATCCTCTCCTCTTCATATTGGCGATGTTTGAGACGAGTTCTAACCAATAATATCTCTGTAGAAATGATTGGTTATCACTTCCGATTTGTACCATTTGCTAATGGAGTCAGACTCTGCGGGTTTTATTTTCCTACTGCTGTGGTAACTGGTAATACCCTACAAGGCAGCTCTGTTACCCTGGATGTAGAAATGAGAGCCACCATTACAAGCAATATTTTAGATACATGACATATAAGAGAAGTAAACCTTTGTGCATTTAGGCCACAGATGTTTGCAGTTTTTGTTGTAGCAGCATAACTTATCTCAACCAAATCAATAGAATACTGCTCATAGCTGCACAAGCTTTATCTTGCTGGAGGGACTCCCCCCCAATCACAGCTGCCCTTCACTCTCACACCATCTCTCTTCTCTAATATTAATTAAGCCACACTACCATGGCTATCTACAAATTGTCTGCTGTCCTGTGGTTAACAAGTCTGATGTTGACAAAACAGTAATTTATGGCCAGTGTCTTAATTTATTTATTGGGCACTTTATTAACCTATACTTTTTGCTTCCTGCACAGTTTTAATAGGCTTATAGTAGGATACTCATTTATTTCTCTATGAGAATTGGGGCTATCATAATTCACCTGTAGCATTACCAGACATTAATTATCAAGATCAAGGTCTTCTTAATAGTGAGGCCACTAAGTATGAAGATAAAATAAATCCTGTCATACCTCAGAAAATTCCCCTGTCATTTCTAGTAGCAATTGCAAGCCATTTTTACAAAATTAAGATTACTGGGTTTGAATCTGATTTATTTTTAAAATATTTTTATGTATTCTTCAACAGTTGTATGCATGTATCTGATAAGTTTTGATCACCCCTCCTCCTCTTCTATTTCCCTCCTATTCTTTCTGGAATGGTTCTTCTCAACATCAAATCTAAGTCAGATCACTAACTTGGCTAATCTTTTATCAGTACTATTGGCCTAGATAGAAAGACATAATGAAATTATTCATAAATAAATGTTATTTCTCTCATTAAAAAATGCCTTAGAGATATGTTTTTCTAAAATCGTCCTAGAAAAAAAAAAAGGAAACCCCTCTTTGAGCTGTTCCTGGAATATATATAGATCAAAGTTTATCAATAACGAGGACAAGAGCCCCGCTCTAGTAACAAGCAAAGACAGCTGCTGTTAAAATGATGCAGGAAAACTCATAGGACCTAAATAAAGCAAGTAACATCATTAAAAATATACAGGAATCAACCGTTCTTTAAAAGGTTGTTCTGATCAAATTTTTGGTCAACATGACAAAGACTAGAGTCACCTAAGAAGAGGAAACCTCGATTGGCCTCTGGATGTGTCTGTGGGGCATTTTCTCAATTAATGTTTGATATGTGATGGTCCAGCCCACTGTGGACAATGCCTCTCTGTATCAGGTGGCTCTGGGTAGTATAAGAAAGCAAGCAGGGCAAGCTGCAGGGAGCAAGCCAGTAAGCAGCATCCCTCCTAGATACCTGCCCCTGTTCCTGTTTGAGCTCCTACTGTGGCTTCCCTCGGTAAAAGGCTGGGGATTGGAAAGGTGAGTCAAATATTCACTAAATTCCTTTCGATCTGTACTTTATCACAGCAACAGAAAACAAAATTAGGACAAGGGTTTTGGTAAAAAAAAGGAATAGAGGTGCCCAGGGGACACGTCTAGAAAAATAAAAACACTCCAACACATTCACTTCAAAGCTTAGAGTTCCAACAAGAATATCTGAACCCTACATATGGATAGCATGTCTATGCCAGAGTCACAGTGGTCAGGAGGAGGAAGAATGTGAGTGAAGGAAAGTTCTAAGTTCCCTTCAAACTGAGCAGAAGAGCAGGAGCCAGAAGCACAGGATACCCTAACAAAACCACACTTAGTGGGAAACAGTACCTCAAAAGGAAACCAAACTGTTGGAAATGGAAGTGGCTCATGAGAAGTTAAAATGTATCAAACTATAATCTTTGCAAAACTGAAGACTTCTATGAATTAATGTGAACCAAGGGATTTGTAGTGTGAGGATTCCATTGACAACTGTATAGGAAGGAATTTGTAGTCTATTTAATTTTACAGAACATCAGCTAGAATTTGCCTGGTTTAAAAAAAAAAAAAAGCCATTCTGGGTATTTCAAGCAGGAAAGGGCTTAATGCAGGCTTACTAAACCATGAACATTAAACCATCAGGAAGTACATGATGTAGTAAACTGATGGCAAAAATAGCAGCCCACGACACAGAGCTGGGGAATTTGCAAGGGTACCATGGCAAAATGCCATGTCTGTTGGCTGCTAGATCCTGCAATCTACCTGTTTCAGAGATGGGAGCAATTCAGCTTATGAATCCCTTGCTACTTCCAACTTAATACCTCTCATTGGTAAACCCAAGCCTGGACTCTGCTGCAAAGATTTTTGGGAAAGTCTGCAATTCAGAATCAAGTGTGGACTTCGGAGAGGAAAATATTTTCCAACAGTATGATGAATTTAATACTTATTTGATTTTTAATAGTTATTTGATTTTTGTTTTGCTTATAGGAACTGTCACATGCTACAAAATTCACACAAAAAATGGGGCTCAAGGTTATTAGTCACACACTTACCCATCCAGATATGTCTATGTGATTCTGGATTAATTTCTTTCATCTATTATTTCTTCTCCTATTTATCCTATTAATATCAAGTGTCTGTTATGTGCTGGTGATTGATTTGATATTGGCATCTGTAGAGGTGGGCAAATGTTTCAGCATCAGTATGAACATTTACTGCATAAGCTTAAGGACCTGCACTTGGATTCCCAGCACCAACTTAAAAAAATAAAAGGCATGGCCATGTTCTTGTTAACCTCAAAATGGAGCAGGATGGAAAGTGAAGCAGAGATGCATGTCTTAAGGGAATAAGGAAAGTATGATCAGGACACTGACATGTCTTTCTCTGGCCTCTGCATTAGCAATTACACATACACTCACTAACATACTCACACACACACACACACCATGCACATGCATGTACGCACACATGAACACACACACTCACCACACATTTATACATCTTGTGTATTTGTATGTGTCTAGTCATCTGCGTTATAAATTAATGGGCCTGGCACCCTCTCACATTACTCTTAGAGCCTCAAACAGATAAGACAAATATAAAAGTCCATATAAAATGCAATGAGAAGACCAGAAATGATGGAGGAGGTCAACTCTAAGCAGAAATGTTAAGGATGTCTAGGCAATCCTCAAAAAGATGACAATGGAGATATTCTCTTCTTCACAAGAGATCTGTTTGCCTCTCTCAACATGTTATTGTAATCCCAGTTTAAAAACTGGAAAGCTAACTACTCTCTGTACTCCTCTTTTTCAAATGCCTTTCTTTTATTTTTATGGTCATTTTACAAAAAAAGGTTAAAATTATTTTTCAATTTTCAAAAGGATTTTGATTAGAATTTGGTTATGATGCCTGGTAACTGAATCTCCAAGAGCTCAGTTGGACTTGACCATAAAATACCACCTCATCGATCTTTATTTGATACCTATTGTATATTTCCATTTTTAAGGCTTATTTTTCCTCCATGTGACTCTTTGTCCCTTAGTTGTGCAAAATATAATTGTTTGGTATGAATGTTTTGTATAGATTAATTATTCTAGAAATATACTTTGCTCTGATATATTGAGTGTGTGTGTGTGTCCTTTAATTGGAAAAAGTCTTGTTCCATCATATATTTAAAGATATGACAATTTTAGTTCCTTTTCTCAGTGTCAACTTTATGCATATCTGCTCTCCAATTATCATTTCTTTGTAATTAATTTTATCCTTACTAGCTTTTTAGTAATTTTCTTTCTAATTTGTGTGGCACACGACTTTTATCTCATTGTTTTCTTTATGTGCTTACTTTTTATTTGCTTGTTTTCTTTCTATCTCATTCTTTGTCAACCCTCATGTCACTTTTATGAATGTTTAAAAAGAAATTATATGCAAAGATATATATATATATAAAAGAAAAAAGATAAAAAAATGCAAAGACACTTGAGTAACAAAGACTTGGCTTCAGCAGTTGAAGGTATGGTGGCCAATAGCTCTACTTTGGGTAGCTAGAAGCTAATCATATCTCCTAAAGATAATTGTGGCATCTGGTAGCCTTAGTTCTGCAGTCAGTAGGTGTTCCAACCTTTAGAGGAACCATCTTCCTCAAGGTTCACTAGTGATTGAACACAGAACTCTGAAGCTGTACCAGAACTTCTGCAGTCCTGCGCCTCCATCAGGGTGGCTAATAAGGGGTAGGTCTTTTGAAAGCATTGAGACTGATCTTCATATATAAACCCCAATGTTATTCTTGCTTCCCACATCCCAACACACTTGGAAAACACAGTATAGCTAGAATACCAGCCATTTAATTGTGTATGTAGAGAGTCCTAGGAGTATAAGGCAACCTAGCTGGTGCACAAACTACAGAGTTAAGTGTGAGCAACCAGAGTCCTATCTTCAAAAAAGGAAAGCCCCTAAAGAGAAGATAGTTATGATGAACACCTGGCACTCAGCAAGACTGGGTTGAGCACTGCTTCATGTGCAGGACAGCCTTTCCAACCTCAGCTGACTGCCACTTACACATGGCCAACTCCAACAGCAGAAGACCAAAGGGAAGCTGCTGCAAGTCTTCATTTTTATGTTTTCCCCTCACATTTCTTTTTTTCTCCTTCTATTGTACCACTAATAGTACTTCATTTGTTTATTTTACTCGTACCTTAAATAACTTCAATTTCGTATCACATCCTATAATTATTTTGCAGTGTTTCTTCCTATGGTTGAACCATAGTATGGTTGTGAATTACTAGCTTTAATTTAATCAGTTTGGGGAATGTTGCTATATTTTTCTGTTTGTTTTTCCTCACTTAGTGGACTTTTGATTGGACCTTAAGTGTGGGTTGCTCATGAAGAATATCCTTGAGTAAAACCAGGCCAGTTATCTAACTGGCAGGTGTACAAACTAGGGAAATACATCCTTTGGTCATTAATAATGAAGATACATATCCACAATTATAATACCCAAGATCTCTAAAACATGAATGATCAAGAAACCAAACCAAAGATTACATAGAATAGAAGAAACTGGGGTGAAAATTACAATCATAAAAGACCTATTTAAAGAAATAATAGCAGAAAAAATATTACCAAATATAAAGAAGGAAATGAAGCTTCAAATGCAAGAATCATTTAGAACCCTGGGTTCTAAATAGCCAGAAAAGAACTTACACATTGCATAATGTAGACAAAATGCTGAAACTATGAAATAGAGAACAATATTAAAGGCCACAGAGGAAACAACTCACTAAGGTAAACACATCATAACAACACTAGACTTCTCAACAAACACTTCAAATCCCAGAAAGTTTGGGATGATATGTTTTAAGCTCTAAGGTAAATAACTTCTAACCAAGAGTACTATAGCCAGCAAAGTTATACTTAAAGTTGACAGAGAAATAAAGACATTTCTAGACAAACACAAACTATAGCATTCAGCACCACCAGTACAGCTTTGCAAGACCTTCATAAAATTATTATAAACACTAAGGAGAAAAAACAAGAGTCTCGATCACGAAACACAGAAAGACTAAATTTCATGAAAGAACTGGATAAACAAAGGACAGCAGGGAAAGAACCAATCATGTCTAAGTCAATAAATCAGCGAGGCCCTGCCATGAATAGAGAAGAAAGAAAAGAACAAAAAAAAAAATGAGTAAATCAGGAGAAAAGTAACAAATAATAGCAATCCACAAACACATCACAATAAAAATTGGAATGTAACTCTTCTTTTATAAAACAATCACTAGCAATTAGACAAAAATTAAAACCTAACTATTTTTGTATAGGAGAAACACTCCTAGGCCAGTGAGATGGCTCAATACTAAGGGCACTTACCACCAAGCGTGGGGACCTAAGTTTGGTCCCCAGGACATATATGGTAGAAGAAGACAGCCATCTCCCATGAGTTATCCTCTGACTCCCATACTCACTCAGTGATGTGAGCGTACACACACCAATGCTCCTCAAATTATTCCACAAACTTCAAGGGGAAGGAACATGATCAAACATATTCCATGAGCTAGCATTATCCTGATACCAAAGCCAGATAACTTGGCACAACGAGGAGTGCCAAGTTAACTTCATTCCAGGGATGCAAGGATGGTTCAAGACACACTAGTCAATAAATGTAATACATCAAATTAGTAGATAAGGACAAAAATCACACAATAATCTCCATAATCATCTCAATAAATACAGAAAATGCTTTTTAAAATAAATTTCAATATTCTTTCATAGCAGAAGCCTGGCAGGAACTAAGAATAGAACACGTATACCTCAACATAACAAGTGTTACATAGGACAACTTTAGGATCAGTGTTGTGTTAAATGAGGAAAGATGAAAGCATTTTTTATAACATAAACAAGACAAATTATTAAACAAGACTCCTATTAAATAAAGTTCTTGAGTTTTTAGCTGGAACAATAAAGCAAGAGAAAGAAATAAAACAAATAGGAAACAAAGAAGTTAAATTATCTCTATTCGTGGATGATATAACTTTATACTTAAAAGACCATAAAGAAGTCTTTGCCTCACCAGAATATATTGGATATGATAAGCAAACATAACAGGATACAAACTAAACATACAAATACACACTTTTAATTCAAAAATTGAACACCAGAAAAATTATTCAATCAATAAATGGGCAAATGAATTACATATACAGTTTAAAAGAGAAAATACAAATGGCCAACAATATATGAAAAGGTATTGTTTGGTTTAATCACTAGGGAAATGAAATTTAAACTGGTTTGAGAACTGATTATACCCAAGTCAGAGTGTATATCATCAAGAACACAAACAACAAGTGTAAACAAGGGTGTGTGTGGGGGGGGAAACATACAGTAATGGTGGGAATGGGAACTGATGAAGCTCCATCAGATATCCAAATGAAAGCTCTCAAAAGACCACAACTAGAAGCGCTGTATGACCCAGCTCCACCAATACAGAGTAAAAACTTGCAGGAGATTAGACAGTATGCCACAGAGATGTCTGCATACCTGTGCCTCTTTGTAGCATGATTCACAATAAACACAGTCTGAAAAGGGCCTAGATGCCTGTCGTGGATTGAATAGGTATGGCCCCTATAGGTCCATGTGTTTGAAGGCTTACCCCATTGGAAGTGGTGCAATTAGGAGATGTGGTCTCCTTGGAGGAGGTGTAGCCTTGTTGGAGAAAGTGTGTCACTGTGGGGATGGGCTTTGAGATTCTCCTCCTAGCTGCCTGGGGGTCAGCCTGCTCCTGTTTGCATTCTAAACAAGATGCAGAATTTTCAGTCCTCCAGTGCCATGCCTGTCTGGACTTTGCCATGTTTCCTGCCTTGATGATAATGGACTGAACCTCTGAACTTGTAAACCCACCCCAGTTAAATGTCGTCTTTTAGAAGAGTTAATTTGGTCATGGTGTCTCTTCATAGCAATGAAACCCTAAGACAATGCCCATCAACAAATATGAATGCACAATGGAGTTTTCATCTGTCTGACAAAGAATCAAAGCATGGCATTAGCAGGAAAGAGAATAGACCTGGAAATTATCATATTAAATAAAATAAGGTAGACTTAAAATAAATATCCTATATTTTATATGCATAGGGAAATTGTGTGTGTGTGTGTGTGAGAGAGAGAGAGAGAGAGAGAGAGAGAGAGAGAGAGAGAGAGAGAGAGAGACTGTGAGATTATGAGATTGCATAGAAGGGGAATTTTGTGGGAGAGGAAGTCATAGTCTAGCTGTAGAGGGAGAACAAGAGACAATGAAAATAAAGAGAAATATGAACATCTCATGTTTTCTTTAATAAGTAGAACCTTAACATATAAGCAGAGGAGTGTTGTTATGGCAGAGGAAGAGTAACAGTGAGAGGAGCAAGAGACATGAGGGCATATAAGCATGTAACAGGGAATTAAATATGAGCACAGTAAAGTAATATATATGCATGAAAGTGCCAGGAAACCCACTATTTTAAATACATATTTGAATTTTAATACATATTCAAACAATAAGAAACGAGCATCCCAGAGCAGTTTCCCCTTAAGCCCACAGTCTCTACCTATTGGTGATATGATGTGGAGTCTCTCTAGGGCATGTTTAACCTCTCTTTTGGATCATCTTTGCCCCAACAAATCTCACCATCCATACCAATCAAGTATATGGCACATGGATAGGCCATACTTCCATCCTCAGAAAGCTTTCACATCTGAGGCCAGAAATCTCAGAACTCACCATGTGTTCTTCTTGTTTTGTGGAATGAGCTATGTCCTTTTCCTGGTTGCATTGAATAAAGAGGTTTTTTTTTGTTGTTGGTTTTTTTTTTTCCTTATGCTGACTCCTTTCTTCTTCTTCTTCTTTTTTCTTTTTCTTTCAAGTTTGGGGTAGATATTTGAGGATAAGCATGTTTTATTTTGCAATTTTCAGATGGAAACCACAAGATTATATATTGAATATATAATCAAATTAGAATCCCAAGGAGTTTCTTTATATTTGGTTCAGTGCAGTCATGTCATACGATACTATAGTTACATAGTTCATCCTCTACATTTAAGAGCACAGCTCTAAATTTATCCCTGTTAAATGATGTCTTGCTAAATTCAGCCCTGTCCAAGCTTTTGAAATCTCTTGGTCTGAGAATCTAGTGTGTTTATGTAACCTTTCCATTTTCACATCATTCACAGATTTAATCAGCTTACTATTAAGCACTCAGTCAAACACTGCCAGAACTGTTGAATGGGATGATGCTCAAGACAGCCATCCCTACTCATTTGCTAAGGTCTGTCACCATGATTCACTTAACCTACATGTATTGGGTCTGTTTCCAAGGAGAATGTGAAGTTTCGTTAACGTGTTACTCACATTCAGGTATTCTACATCTATAGCGTTCTCTCGTCAACAGAGAGCTACAGACTTCAGAAAAACATTAAGTCAAACATGAAGACAAAAACAGAACGGAGGATCAAGGAGGAAAAATAATAATGGAAGGAAGGGGTGGAAAGAGGAAGGGGAAACGAGGAAAAGAAATTTTGCTTAAAAGGTTTTGCTTAAAGATAAATTAAAATATAAACATAACAGGGAAACTGATACTATAAGTCACCCAGACAAAGAGGTGCAGAGAGAGAATTATAAAATATTTTTTATCTCATTTCTTTCATTCAGAAATGAAAATCTCTAAACCAAAGTTAACAAACCTAAGTCATACAGAAAAGACTATGTAGAGGTATCCTGATATATACACGTCAAATGGTAGGACTTCTCAGGGCCCTTAACATGTTGAAGCGTATTGTTAAACTCCAAACGGAGTTAGCACCCACAATCAATGCATTTGATCAAGAGCCTTTTGAAATGACACATCTCTTAGGAGCAGGGTGACCAGATCACATTCTGTGAGGTGCTAGCCTAAACTATCCATTCTATTATGTGACCTGCTGGGGAACACATGGGAATGGCTGCCAAATTTATCTTGTGATGAACAGGAGTTACTGAAGTTTGATTTTCTCATTGGAAAAGAGCAAGGCAAAGCTGTCCTTTGTATGTTCAGCTCTGGAGACTAGAATCAAAATGAAATTCAAATAGAAACCCAGGCTTGAGTTAGAGAAAGGTAGGAAAGATGAAAAAGAATGAAACTCAAACACAAGCCCAGCTCTGCCACTTGCTGACTGTACGGCGGCATTGTTTGAGCAGAGAATCTTTCTCTGTGTGCCACATTCCTCTTCTATAAAATAGGGCCAACATCCTTCCTGGCCAACAGAGCCATTGTGGGTATCAAATGAGATAATGCCTCTGCAAACACCTTGTAAAGGAACTGCTTTACTGTTGTCAATATGTATCAGCCAACAGCTACAAGGAAAGTTTGGTGGTTAGACATACCAAAGGTGTATCGAATGCTCAAATCGTTGTCAGCCGCAGTTCACAGAAGCAGGTGTCTGTGTCTTTGTGCTCAGCTGAGCCCTGAAAGACATCTTTCCATCCAGAGGTTACTATCTTCATTATGCATTTTTCAAGAAACACATAGCAGTAAAAGTAGAGGACAGGACCACTTTGACAGTGTTAGGCCATCTATTAGACACAACACGACTCTTGAACCCAGTACATGTGCCAGGGATGGAGAAAGTAGGTTGGGCAGTTCCCAGGAGGCAAGAAGTGTGAACAGGTTTTCTCTGACCCAGGGGTATCTAGCAGCTGACTCTAAGTAGAAGAAAGTTCTGTATTGTTTCTCACCCTCTGCCAGCCCAGGGCTGTTCACTTTCAACTCATCTAAACCCCTGACCCCAGTTAATGAAGATGGACTCACAAGCAGGATTTCATATTTCAAAGGGACAAAGGCCAATTTAAATCTATTCTCGCTAAATAAAAAGAATAAAGAGAATTTAGGTTTTAGGAAACCAGGCAAATGAGCTTATCCTCATTAGAACTTTCTAATAATTAAGTAAAAGCTAATGCTTTCAAAATAAAGTATCCTACCTTCCTCACAGCGTGAGGCACAGTGCGCCTGGAGGTGTTATTCCATCTACAGAAAAGGTAAGTAAGAAGCCCATTAATTGCTTTTAATAATGTTTTAATCCCGTTACAAAAGCAATATATTTTCAGTGCAGAGATGTTAATGTAGATGCATGGCTGTTGCCCAACATTTCCCTTTATTTTGTACTCTGTGAAGGTTAAATCTTTCAGGACTCTTTCTTAAAAGACAGATATGAATGAGGGGAGACTTTTCTGCATAGCACTTATTGTCTACTCCTTCCTAGTTCTGGGGAACACTTATTTGACAGCCCACTCCTACCACAGTAACTGCACCTGCTCTGTCTGTGAGGCGCTATACTTGATACCTGCAAGCAACCACAACCAGTTGTTTTCACTCAAGAGTTGATGTTGGCTAGGCACAGCTGGGTGACTCTTCCGCTCAGTGTGGTGTAGGAGCAGCTGGGTGATTCCTCTGCTCAGGGTGGTTTGGGCTCAGCTGGCTTAATCTTCTGAGTGGCATAGACTGCACCAATAGTTCCTTGGAGCCACAGACAAGCCAAACTTTACAGTGCTGACTCACATGGCAGACCCTTGAATATCCGTCAGGAGCTGAACTTGAACAATTGTGGCATTCGTCAGTACTCTTTCACGTGGCCCTCTCAGCACGTGGTCCTGAAACACTGCAGCTGGAACCCAGAAGAGGTTGTAGTAAGATTTCTTAAAGCTGAGACTTAGTAGTTAGAGGGTAGCATTTTTTCCACATTGTTTTTGTCAAAAAAAAAAAAAAAAAAAAAATCACAGGTCAGTTCAAATTCAAGGTTAAAAAAAAAAATAACAAGAGTCAAGGCTCATGGGAGGGACCTATAGTTACGGTGCTCTGTGTAAAACACATCTTACCAGCCCACTTTAGCAGATACACCCTGCTCTGGCCAGTGATTTTTTTTCAAGAGCTCTATAATAACAACCACATATAATTCCACTTTAGATCTTACAGCCACTACCTCTGATGCCCAAACACCTTTTCCAAATCATACAGTCCCCCTTTGTTTCAACCCTCTCACCCCTTAGGATGGCTTCCCTAGGTTCATACTAGATACTTCTGGGACTCCGGGGTTCATAATTCACTCCAGCAGCAGAGGCAGACCTGCAAACATGCAGACTTATATACTCACCTACACAGAGCCACGCATTCACCCTCATGTCCACACAAGCACAAGACACGCTTATACACACAATCAGATAAACACACACTCTAACACAGTGGTTCTCAACCTTCCCGATGTTAATACAGTTAGTTCCTCATGTTGTGGTGACCCTCAACCACAAAATTAGGTCATTACTACTTCACAACTGTAACTTCGCTACTGTTGCGAATCATACTGTAAATATCTGATATGCAAGAAAGCTGATAAAGGGGTCAAGACCCACTGGCTGAGAACCGCTAGTCCAACATACTCAAAGAAATCACGCTCACACAAGTAAATATACTGTCACAAATATATGAATACACACTGCTTTCATATTCATTCACAAATGTAGACAACCCCCCCCCCCATATTCTTGTACTAACATAAAGCTATACAGAAAGCCCATTGCCCTGGTCCCTTAGCAATTCTAGATAGAAGCAAGGATAAACAGACTCCCTTTGCTCATTTTCTCAGCGTGGTCCCATTTCAACCACACAGAAGTAAAGTGTGGCCCTGGTGCTCACTGTCCATGATTCTGAGATGAAACATCGTGAAAGAAGTCCAGTCAGAAAGAAGGCAATGCAGTCAGAGGAGGAAGGCTTTGTGCTTACTCCACACCACCAAGTGGGCACCCTACCACATCACCTCAGGCCATCTTCCTGCTGTTAAAACCCAGCTAAGTCTCTGCTTAAAGCTCTACCAGTCTTGGGGTAGGGCAGCCTCCCAGGGTTCCCGAATCCCATTTCTGATGGCAGCTTTCCCCACAGAGACAGTGATCAATGGTCAGATCAAGCCCCACCAGCCCCAGGGGATTCGATTCCAAGAAAAGATGATGTAGCTGAGACTTTTCCATTGTGCTGACATCTATTGTGGGCTTCAGAAAGCAAGGGAGCCAACCCTCTGGGAAAGGTTTGCAGAGGGAAGAGGAAGAGGAGGCTAAGGTTACACTGGGGCCACAGGATGGAAAGGGAGTGGAAACTGATCCCTTTTCTGAAAATCCGCCAGCCCTAACCGTTTTTTAATATTTCTTTAGTATTGTGAAAATAAAAGGGTCAAAGGGAGATAAAGGTGAGCTCTTATTCAATTGAGGATACATACTGTTTTTACGCCTCTGCACATTCATTTCATTTTAGTGTCAAAGAGAAGCTAGCAAGTCAAAATCCCATGAACACAGTTCATTTGTTTTATTGGGAAGGTTGAAGCAAAATCATTTGAAAAGACTACTACTTTATATCATGATGCATACGTCAAACTTTTATCTTCAAATGTGGCCTCCAGAAAAAAAATCAAAGTTGGATTTTTTTTTTTTTTTTTATCCTTTTTGGCTAAGTGTACAGTGACAAATGTACCAATTTTAGGTTCCAAAGAAAACCTCTATCTCACACTGACTTCTCATCACCAGAGACGGGTAAATCAGAAACAAGGCAATAGCTGGTGAGGGAAAGACAAGGAAACTTCACTCTTCAGCATGGATTTGTGGAGCATCTCCTATGCATCAGGCACTGTGTGGGATGCTGGAGATAATTAGATGAGCAAAAGCTCTGTGTGCCTCTAAATGGTTTATAGCCCAGCAAGCCAAACAGACAGTAAGAGAGACAATGCTGTTTTTAAATTGTTGAGCCATGCACAAGGTGCTGTGAGAACCTGAAGGAACTGCAATCAGCCCCGACCTGAATTGGCATCATAGCTAAGAGCTGAACGAACATATAAAGGTACTCAGGTACAGAAATGCAGTTACAACCCAGCATCTGAATAGGGCCAAGAGACAGAAGACAGCAAAGCATGCAAAAACCCTGCACCATTCAGACCTCCCAGGATATATTACTAATGGCACTAAGGGAGATGAAGCTGGGGAGAAGGGCAGCCAGAAAAGACCCTATGCTTATAGGGAGCTTATCCTTACCATGAGATGACCCTAGATGGGACTCAGGTGGTAAGATTTGCATAACAAGCAGGGTCCCTCTGGCAGCAGCAAAAAGGATGGGGAGGAGGAGGATAAGACCCCAGGCAGGGGACCAGGTGGTAGACAAGAATGATGATACCAGCAAGGGATAACAAGGCCCAGGCAAGGGCAATGGGCTGGGGCTGTAAAGAGGAAATAGATTCAGAAAATATTTAGGATCAGAAAAAAAAAAGCAGGACATTGTTAATTAAGTGTAGGGTGGGGAGAGAAGGAAAAATGCCTTGGGGGATTGGTGCAATTAATTAAGACAGCATGCAGAAATAAGAACAAGGCTTGGAGCAATTTTGAAGACACAACTATGGGATATATTGATAGGAAATCTGGGCGTTCCCAAGTGGAAAAGCCAGTGCTCATAGCTGTGGAAACGGTCAGGAAGAAACAAAGAGGTTTAAGAATTAGAATCCAAGATGGACAGAAATCTCCCAGAGACAGTGTGAGAAAATAGTGGTTGAGGAAGAAAACAAAATCACTCTACCAGGGCCCCCCTGCAAGTAGCATGAATTCCAATTACGTAATGACTACAGGCTCTTGTCTGTCTTTAAAAGCCTGGTACAAATAGCCAGAAAACTACACTCTAACCAAAGAAACCTTGCAAATCCTATCTTCCAGCCCCCTCCCCCTTCCTCTCATCCTCTGATCATCCTATAGATGGTAAGTAAATTGTTTTCATTCTCTATGTGTCCAGAGCAGTAAACCCAGTATACTGTGCAGGCTAGGCAAGCACTCTACCACAGAGCTACATCCATCCCTAGCCTGTTATCTTTTTACATTCCTCACGATAGACTCACCATGGGCTGGCTCCTGGCCTATGCTCCTAAGTTGCCAGGTGATAAAAATATGGTCTCTGTCATGAAGTCTGTGATATGGCTGGATTTCTCTTGTAATTGGTTGCTGTTTCATCTTCCTGTTTATTAATTCACTACAGTCAGGCTAGCCCTAAGTGCTTTCTTTTTTTTTTAACACTTATTTATTTATTTATTCATTCATTCATTCATTCACTTTATATCTCCTTCCTCTTCTCCCAGCCCCACTCTCATAAGCTCCTCCCCCATTACCCCTCCCCTTTTCTGAGGAGAAGGGGAAGGTCTCTTGGGTACCATCCCAGCCCGGAGACATCAGGTCTCAGCAAGACTAGGCACATTCTCTCCCACTGAGGCCCAACCAGGCAGTCTATTTAGAGGAAGAGGATCCAGTGGCAGGGAACAGAGACTGAGACAGCCCCTGCTCCACTTGTTAGAGATCCCACATGAAGACCAAGCCACACATCTGCTACAAATATGTAGGGGGCCTAGGCTCAGCCCCTGCCTACTCTTTGGTTGGTGGCTCAGTCTCAGTGAGCCCCCATGGGCTCAGGTTAGTTGACTTTGTAGGTCTTCTCCTTTTCCTAACCACCATTGATGCTTATATCTGCCTAGCCTGCTAGAACCAAGATACCCTTCATTTGGCATTTTTGTCACAAGTGTGTCCTGGAAGTATCTATACGATAGATAAATGGGCTGGTTAAGCTACAAGAGCTACAAATGAAGGATTCCCTACTTAGTGACAGAACACTTAGTGGCTTCCCTATTGTCCTGACTCCAAGCTGAGTTTTCATGGTTTCTCCCTTTCCTCTCTCCTCTGCCACCTAACAAATCACTCATTTCATCCCTTAAATGGAGATGCATTATAAGCATCTATTTATTTCCTGAGATTGGACATCATTAGAAAGCATGGTAGCCCCAAAGTAGAGCTCTATCTATGTATCTATGTATTTATGTATCTATCTATGTATCTCTCTATGTATCTCTCTATGTATTTATCTATGTATCTATCTATGTATATATCTATATATCTATGTATCTATCTATGTATCTATGTATCTATCTATGTATCTATGTATCTATATATCTATGTATCTATCTATGTATCTATGTATCTATCTATGTATCTATGTATCTATGTATCTATGTATCTATCTATGTATCTCTCTATGTATCTATCTATGTATCTATCTATGTATCTCTCTATGTATTTATCTATGTATCTATCTATGTATATATCTATATATCTATCTATGTATCTATCTATGTATCTATCTATGTATTTATCTATGTATCTATCTATGTACCTATCTTTGTCTCTAGCTAGCTAGCTATGTCTCCACCTTTATCCCACCATTCAGTCAATACATATTGAAAACTTAGCACAGACCAGCATCTAGTTAGAATCAGAGGACAGAGGATGAAACAGGGAT
Source organism: Arvicanthis niloticus (assembly GCF_011762505.2). NCBI lineage: Eukaryota > Metazoa > Chordata > Mammalia > Rodentia > Muridae > Arvicanthis > Arvicanthis niloticus. The sequence goes on from NC_047661.1 coordinate 48,183,829, forward strand.
CAAGGAGACAGTTAGTGTCCTGCCTTCGTGAGGTTTATGCTCTCGCAAACACTAGCCATCAGCCTAGCATAGAAGGACTGACACATGTATGCTCACAAAGCCCATGAGGGCTCTGAGATCCATCAGCAATGCTCATTCCACATGTAATGACCTACTCTGCCTTGGGACTCTCTGTCCTCTCTGGTCATGTCAGATAAGCAGTAGCTGTATCTTCATGGCTCTTAGTTTATCAGCCTTTGGCTCATAGGGGTCATTTTGAGCCAGATTTGAGAAAACAGAGGGACTTGTTGGACTGACTTCTGCAGTGGCATTAGTACAAAGTTCTACTTATAAAAATTAAGTTTCATTTCTAAATCATGTTGATGTATATATACTTTACCATGCATTGGGAGAAGCACAAAAGAATGGAATTTGTGCTGTGGCTTTGTGCTGTGGTGGGCAAAGAAGGAGAAAGCAATTCATGGAAACCTCAGCCACAGAAAGCCCATTTAACCAAGGTGATTGGAATATGGCCATTGGCTGCCTTCCCCATAACAAAAGTCTACATGCACACCCACGTGTGGTCCTAATACATCTGCCCACGTGACTACCTTTGACCAATGGGATGTTTGTAGACATGACATTACCACAGATTAAATGACATTTGACTTAGGGGTGTCTTGCATGCCTGCTAAAGACATAAACATGCTCTAGCTAGCCACCACTCTATCAGCCCAGGCCTGCAGTGAAACACGTGGCAGAGAGCCAAAGACAACCTGAAGCTTGTGCCAAGATCAGTCAAACAAACCCTGACCTATTAGCAAGAAAAATAAATATCTTTCATTCAAGCCACTGAAATGTTGAGGTGTTTAAGGCAGCATCACGAGGCACCAGCTGACAGATACACGGCACTGATGCCTCCCTGCCAGCTGTTCCCGTGTGCATCCACACGCATCAGATTGCTACATACATCGAGACGGAGGCATCACCACATGCCAGTGGACTTGGCTGAGCCTGGAGTCCTGAAGCTCTGCCCCATCCCAGTTCTCATTCAGGTTTAATGAACTGCTCTTCTATCTGTCTAATGTCACTATTTTCCCCAACTCGGCTGTACGGTACCTGGACTGTCTAGGAAAACCCATTACCCCTATTAGTCTGCCAATAGCAAATCAGTAGAATTGCTTGTTCCTTAATTGATAGAATACACTCCCCTCCTCCTGATAGATTACCCTGTTCTAACAGCTCCAAGAGCAATTCCCCAGTGTCTGACTACCATCCAATCCGGGGCAATTGGTTGATACTTGCAGTAATAAATCCCAACCTATCAATACATAATAGCCCTTCATAATCAACATCCCCAGATTCTGTCTGGGTTCAGAAGCAACCACCAGCCATTTTTTACATGCCTATAATTAGCAGCGGCCAGATGATATTTGTGCCTCTTAGCACAATACTCTTTCCCCCGTCCAATAATGATAACACATTTTACATAAATTCAAGCTGATTTAATTCCCTTGTCGAAGCATGGAGATATAAATATATTTCTGCGTGCGTAATGTTCTGTAAATTAAAATAGTTCGCCTGACCTGAGTGCTGCGGTAAGAGAATCCAGTTCTGCCTCTCCAGGAGGCTGACTGTGGGCTGCTGCAGAGCAACTGTCTCCCGCAGATCAGCAGAGATGGCCAGCTGGACGAGATAACGCACGCCATTTATTAAGGCTCTGTCCATTTAAGTGGGTTTTGCAAGCTTATGAAGAGCTCATCTGTATCTAAGAGCAACCAGTCTTTAGACCCCAATGTACAGTCCACTGACATCAACACCAGAAAGGTACTGACCTACTGATGATAGCCTTCCGAGGCCAAAGAACAATTCATATTAATGGGAAGAGAAGGGGAGGAGGGACCGGAATGTCTGCCCCTAACATGCAAGTTCACTAGCCACGGGGAAAAGTGGGACAAGAAAGTACCCTTGATTCTTATAAATTAAATGTCACAAAGAAAGTCGGTGAGAGGAAAGGAAGAAAAAGTGCCCTAAACAAGGTAATAAAACTATAAACTTAATGAGGGGCAGTTTGCCGCTTTGCAGTCTCTCCACTTTATAACCTGGCCTTATGAGCCAGCCTGTCAGGAGAATGTAATTGAGAACTTGCTATAAAACATATGTTTAATGGAGCCAGGGGCCAAGGAAAACACTGTAATTGTAATAAGCAGCCTGCTAAGTAAAATGATATCTTTTAAAGGTTAAAATAGAGTTGCCTTCAGAACTGGGCCAGTCTGCTTCTTCAAATATTGCTTTGCTAATGATTTCTTCACTTCTCTTACAAAATGCATCTCTGAGGAGATTTGTCACCAATGTGATCCCTGCCTAGGAAGTAAACTGCTCACCCTACAGAAGGCTCAAGCATTTATTCTCTGGTTTTATATAACTTGGGGAATGATGTTAAAATTGGCAAATGCATCTGAGGCACACCAGGCCGCAGGATTTTTTTTTTTAATCCACTCATTGTCCGATGCAGTTCAACTTGAAAGAGATACAACAGAGAAGAGACTGATCTTTTGTGGCCTATTCTCTTTCCAGAAGGTAAAAGCAATTCCCATCAACAGAGCCCAGTGCACCGTAGGGTCATCTCCATTCTGCTCTGGGGAATTTGTTGCTCATCAGGGCATGAATATTTTTAAAAGTAAGAAAGAACAGAAGAAAAATAAAAACTGGTCCTTGTGTCTGGATGACCTTACCTGTGAAAAGCCCACCCCTGCCTAAGCCTAGTTCTTGTCGACACTCACCTTCACGATGGCTCCTTTGGGGAACTCAAATACAAGTTTGCTCCATATTTACTTTTGAGATTGGTACTCTTGGCATTTATTTGATGTGTGTGTGCATGCACACACACATGTGCATGTCTGTACATGTTTGTGTTGGTATGTATATGCAGGTATATGGGAGCCTGAGTGTCTATGTGTTATCTACATGTTTGTGTGGGTGAATGCTTATGTGATTGAAGGGGTAAGAGTGTGTGTGTGTGTGTGTGTCTGTGCACCTGTGTGTACATGTTTGTGTGAGTATGTATATGTGTATGTGTTATATACATGTTCATGTGGATATATGCATGTATGTATGTATGAAGGACTAGGAGTGTGTGTGTGTCTGTGTGTATGTGTGTGTATGTGAGTGTGTGTACGTGTGTGTGCACCAGAGGCTGACATCAGTCCTTCTCATTTGAACTTCATCATATTTTGGAGACAGAACCTCTCAATAGACTCAGAACTCACTAATTTAGCTATGCTGGCTGGCCAATGAACTCATGGGATTCCAGCTCTTTTCTTTTGTACAATTAAGTGTGGGCATGTGACTATGTCCTGGTCAATGAAAAGTAAGAGGTGTAGGACACAAAGGTTGGAGGAGTTTGGGGAGCACTAGGGTGGTTGAAGGGAGGTAATAATGGATTGATATTATCAATATGTACTGTATAAAATCTCTAATTTTCAAAGAATAAAAAGTATCAGTTGAAAAATGATAATTGGCATGTTCCTTAAGAGACGATTTATGCTTAGTTTCCCACACTTGCCTACAATGTAGAACCAACAGCTAAGGCTCTTGTTCCTCTTCTAGGCCTGCAGGAGGGTAGTCCAGGAAGGTGGACAGGACTTCATCCAGAGTTTTTCATCTAACTGAACCTCCAAAGCAGCCTTGGATGCTCTCCACACTTCCGAGTCCCTTCATCAACTAGTTCACAACTATCTTCCTAAAAATCATGTTATCAGAGGCTCTGTTACTTGCAGGCGAGCTGTATGCTTGATCAGTATAGAATAGACTATATGTCACTGTGTCTGGGCAAGCTAGAATGTGTCTAACAAATAAGTGAGCATTCACTGAGGAAGTAAATAGGCAATGCAGAAGACTGAGTTTGAAATGGAGACTGGAAAGATTGAAGTAAAGGAGGAGGAGGAAGAGGAAGAAGAAGAGGAGGAGGTAGAGAAGGAGGAGAAGGAGGAGGGGAGAGGAAGGAGGAAGAAGAGGAGGCAGCTGCAGAAGCTTGTGTGGTGACACACACCTCTAATGTCAGCATTTGGAAGGTGGAGGTAAGTGCATCACTGGTTCAAAGTCATCCTCAACAACATAGTGAGACCAAGGCCAAGCTAGGCTACTATGTGAAGCATTGTCTTCAAAAGAAAAAAACAAAAACAAGTCAAAATGTCCCTCTGGTCCAACACAGCACAGATATAGGTAGAAGGACTCACAAACCTTGGACACAGAATACATGCATCATATAGCACATGAAATAGGATTTGTAAGAATATTCCATAATAATAGATGTTAGTATCTTGCAGAGAATGAGTATTTGCACTAAATAACAGGTAGAGCCTCACAAGTCTTTTCCCCACTTATGGCTCATCTAGTCACTAGATTGAGGTCAAATTTACATGGCAAAGATTATAAGAAAAATATTAAACCTTCAAAGTGTTTTTTGAGTTTCCAAATTGCATACTAAGGATTGGATTTGTATGTAAAGCATCATTAGCGATACTTCAGAAGACTGTGATATGCGATGATGATGATGATGCATCATCAGTAATGCCCTTTGAACACAATATGATAAATTCACAGTTATCCTTCATTCTCATTCACTCCACCCAAATTACCCGCTTCACAAAAGGACACTTCTTTATGCCCAGAGATTCAAAACTATTTAGAAAAATGTGACTTGCTAGCCATCTAGCATTTGTCCATCATTCACAATGAGGTAGGGTGTTCTAAGCTCTGTTGTGAGTTTGCTCACTCAGTCCTCACAGCAATGCTTTGAGTAAGTGCTGCGTTGGCTTTCACACGCGTGGACACTAAGGCCAGAGAAGTTAAGACTTCGTGCAAGGTTGCAGTATAGGGTAAGAATACCAGCCCAAGACTTTTGGTACCAGAGCCAAAGAAATTTTTTTTATATAGGTAAGTGATTTTATCTAGGAATATTGAATTGAACACTAAAGTTGCTATATGATGAAAGCTAATCTTTTTACCTAAAATCCTAGCCAAACAATGACCAAGAAAAGGGCATTACTAGTTTGCAGATGGGTTTGTGGGAGGTGAAAAAAAAAAAACAGGAATCAGCCCTCAGAAGGGCAGACATAGGAGCAGGGCAGAGTTGATTCACCTGGACAGAGAGATCAGAAACACCATGGCTTCTAGAGATGAGTCCAAAGGTATGAGGGGCAGCTAGAAGGAAGAACGAGAGTCATTTTCCTGTACATCTCACTCATAATCTTTTTTTTCTTTAGGGGATGGAATGCTCTGGCTCGCAGCAAGCATGCCATGTTGAACTGGCGTTTTACCAATGTTCGCTGTTCCGGGAGTACTAGGAACCAAAAAGAAAAAGAAAAGATAGACCATCCTTATACTAAAAGATCTCACTATTTCCCATGTGGGACAAACTTATGAATGCAAGAAATATGCACTATCGTGTATTCATTCAAATCATAATATCTATTGTTCCCCAGGCCTGGGAACAAAGCAGAATCCAGAGTTTGCAAACTTCCATGAGGCTGGGTGTCAAGCAGAAACACAGCCACCTACCTAAGGATGCCCTAAGGGAGCCAGCTTTGGGTGCAGGAGGATAACTGGTAAAGTTTAGAGACATGCAGTCCCATGAGGGCATTTCAGTTCTCTGTCTATGCAGACACTTCGTCTAGGAGGTTAGAGCCAGCAGTGCAGACCTGACTTAAATAAAGTCCAAATACAGGAACGTTCAGTGTTTAAATACTGGCAGCAAATCTGAACTATTTTTTTTTAAAATATCTTGCATCTTAACAAAGCACAGATCTGCAAGCCTCCACATTGTCACCTAAAAATAATCGCAACAGAAATACTCCACTCACCTTTGCCCCGTCCTGTCATTCTACATAAGTTCCTCCCCCATCCAGAGGCCCCGCCTCAACCAAGCCATGGGCTCCACCCTCTTTCTCCCCCCATCTTTTATTCCTAGCCAGTCTGTCTGTTTCCTTCCAAAGAGCCTGGTCCAAAGGCCTTAGCCACGGCCCCTATAAATCCTTCCTGCGTTTCATCATTGCAGTCTGCTGCATACCTGTTTTTCTCACTCAGACGAGAGGAAATAAAAAACTAATTTTACAGAACTCAATCCAGCTGGTTAAGGAGAAACAAAACCATATAATCCACAGATTAGTCCTTCATAAGGTGGGGCTTGTGGCTTTTCATATGTGTTCCTCTTTTCCCACCAGCAAGTTTATTACCCCATGGAGCCAGATCTATTCTCCTCACAAAAATTTATGGTTATTTTGAGTTTTTAACTGTCCTCTTCCATACATCTAATCCCTTATTCCTTTGAAGTCAGGAAAGCCTGCACCAGACTCTTTCGTGGACTGGGATCCATTATGAGCTGTAAGGTCAGTGATCGCGTGTAAGCAATCAGAAAATATAAATTGCATGTGCACACACACATATCCTGTATGTATAAAACTTTCTAAGTGTTACTTCTATGAAGATCTGTTGGCAAAGATAACTTCTGTAGGCTTGTCATCCGACCTCAAAAGATGTTTTCATTTTTAGAAAAGCTCGGGCTTTTGTTGCAAAGATACGAGACATCATAAAACCGATTGGAGGTGACTGGCCAGTCTTTTGTTATAGCTCTAAACATAAGACAAACAATAACGTAGAGGCCTTTTTTTTCTTTTTATTTTTTTTTTAAAAAACTCAATATTAGTCGCAGTAAGCCTGAACATATGGGAATAGGTGCAGGCTGGGAAGGGGGAGGGGAAAGCCGCTCATAGCTTTTTTGAACCTTTAAAACTGGAAAAATATGTGTCCCTGCTTTCTGTATATGCACATAATGTAAAATTTCATCAACCACAATATTTTAAAAGACAGAAATCATGAGATATATCACATCTAAATGGAAATATCATCTAAGGAAGGCACCATTTATCAACATCACTTTGAAATGCGGTGGAGGATCTGATGGCATTATGTAGATCTCAAATATCTATGGGTGAATGAAATTGGGTAACCTTAGCAACCCCAGGTACATCCATGCAGCTATAAATCAAATGTCAGCACTCAGAGCTATGCACAAAATAAAGAAATAATTCTTTGAAATATTCATAACGCCATGCAGTGTATTATTTTGTAAGTCTGTCCCCATTATGCATTTTTGAATCTAACTAAAAAAAAATAGATATAACATTTGCATAAATCACCACCCCCACCTATCCCACCCACCCATCAGCCCACCAACTGACATCCATACAAGCTTCTAGAAAGAGGAAAATCTGCTCTGTGGTCTAGTGGCCACAACAAAATTTTGCTTCTTATGTATAAGAAAGAAATTTTACACACAGGCAGCTAGTCTGACAGCAACCCAAATAGTTTTATATTGATTATTCCATTAAAAAAATAACAACTAAATAAGGCATGAGAATCTGGGTGAGAGTGTCTCGATGTGGGTACATTTCTGTATGTGTGAAAATAGGGTGTGGAACAGTTTACACTAAAACTGGAAGAGGATTGCTTTAAAAAATAAATTCTCCCTGGCAAGGAAATACACGAGTCTTCTGATCCTGTTGATGTGAAATTGTGACTTGTGACACAAAATAAAGACTTTCATTTCATTTATACCTGAGACTTCTTTTCTTTGATCATTTCACTTATTGGGAGGAATTTTTATATAAGTACAGTTATTAATAGCACATTTTTAAAGTTTCGTGCCTTTTCCCCGGAACTTGTACCACGGTGCCTGCACAGCGCAGCGCCTATGATGTCCATGAGATGGTAAGAGCTCTGACACAGGACTCAATGTGATTCTAAGTCACACAGTGACATTACACTATTTTTTTTAAGACCATGACACTCATGGGATGACCAGTGGTTTTTCTGTAAAAGTTTTACAAACACAGTCAACCTAAACTCTAACAGGGCCGAGCGATGTAACGGCTCAGGTGCACCGAGGTGGCTGCTGTGGGAAACCGCTCTTCCTGTCAGACACACTGAACGTAGCAGCACCGAATGAGGAAGGCTTTAACACCAGGAGCGAAACAAGCCATTCCGAGGAAAAGCATCCTGTTCATCCTCAATCTGTTATTCTCCAAGTTGCCATACTCCTCAGCTGTGTTAATTGTTCTGGACGATAGCACATGCTTCAATGAAAATAAATTACTTTATTTCTATTACACCACTAATGGCTGTGCGACTTAATTTCATTAGCTCAGACCTGTTGAGAGTGTTCAGATTTCCATAGCAGGACGTACTTAAAATGAAAAGATCCTTTCGATTCTCAATTAACGGAATCACTCTCTTTCAACTGAAATGAATGTTATTGAAACCAATTAGCATAGACTGGAAAATCTCTCACTAATGAGGGGAGTGTGGGTTTGTAAACAGCAATGAAAAGATGAAATTAGAGGAGAGCCTCTTCTCATTGGCCTGAATAATTACATGCTTAGTTGCCTAATTGTCTGGCGGAAGGCACCGCGGTGATAGTAACAGATTGCCATGTTCATTAGGCGGCAAAAGGCCACCTGCTGCTCCGCTTCATTTTCCTGCAGTCGATACACACGTGTTTATCCCTGGGGATTGATATTTGGACACAACACTAGCTGGGAGAAGCAAATGAGCTTGCCAATATGCTGCAATATTGTGTCCTTTATGCCAAGATACGGAAGCTTAATGTGTCAAATAGAATGAATAAAGCCAACAGTGATAACGAAGTTTATGAGGAGACTGACCTCCGAGCAGGCTGGGTGTACAAGTGTAAACTGTGTCGAGTTCAGCCTCTCGGTACAGATGTTTTCTTCTGGCCTGAGCGGCTCCAAATTATTAGTACAAAAGATAAATTACAACGGTTAGGGCCTCGGCGATATCTTAGACAATACTGTAATGAAAGCACGCGATGTAACTGTTAGAATTGAAAACAAATGTTCAGTCCTCAAGGCAGAGCCTAGTGTAAGTGGAACAGCCTTGTTCCTATCGCCTCGTTGTGGACACATCAAAGAAAGGTCCCTTTGTTCCTCAGCTAGCCTCCCACGAAGCTCCCTTTATTTCTTTCTTCATTGTTGGTCTACGCTTGTTTCACGCCCAAGGTCATCCATTACACACCTTCTGATGCTCCTCTACCACCCTGAAGAGCCATGGTCGTCCGGCTACAAAAGGGAAGCACAGACTGCTTGGGTTTTGTTTGGTGATGTCAACCTTTTGTGTACATCATCATTTTCATACCTGGCGATGTTGGAAGGGGCTTCAATCACTTAAGACTTCCCGTAATAAAATGAGAATTTCCTTTAAAAAAAAAAAAATGGATTCAGGAAAGTTGGCAAGAGCCCTCTCTGCACTCACACAGCGGCACCTTGAGTCAGTCTGAGTAGAATGACTGAGTAATGAGGCACGTGGACCAGCTGCATGCCAGAAATGCAAACCTTCAGCTCTCAGGCTAAACGGGGTGTAGACAGGCCCACCTTCTGCTTTTCAGGTCTGCTTATATTAGTTTCCAACATTTAAAAACAGAAGATTTAACTTTAAGAGCCTCAGACCCAGCCTTCCTGAGCCTTCCTGAGGACTTGAAACCACCAACCCAGTGACAATGTGGTGGATATCATTAGTCATGAGCTTGCAGTTTGCTGCAATCCCCACCATCCCCTTTTATATCCCCAACAGCCAGGTACAGGATCAGTTGCCATTTATGAATATTATTGTACTATATTTTTCTTTCTAACATAATATTTTACTTATTCTTCCAAAAGTTCATACATATGTTCAATGTGTTTTGATCATATTAACCTCCCACTCTTCCATTCCATCTCCTCTCAAATTTGACCCTTTCCCCATGATCATAAAAAATGTGATAGTTCCTAATACTAATACTACTTCCAAATGTGATGCATTGCTCAAATAAATAGAATAGTCATCTTGTAGTTGAAGGTATGGCTTAGAGGTAAAGCATTTGTCTAATTTGTGAAAGGTCCCAGGTTGGATCTCAGCACCAAAACAAACAAACAAAAATAACAACAACAATTATGTTATAGCCAGCCTGTCTCACTTGGTGTTACCTACCTTGCTTCTGCAGGACTTGCTGTTTGCTATTCTGAATGCAGTCTTAACTCCTGCTTTCAAAAAAGACAAGGGTCATAATGAAAAGGAGGAGGAAGAAGAAGAGGAGGAGAAGGAGGAGGAGGAGGAGGAAGAGGAGGAGGAAGAGGAGGAGGAGGAGGAGGAAAAGAAAGAATTGAAAATCAGAGAGCCAAGATAAGCAGGAAGTGCAATCCTAGGTCTCCATCAATAGTCTTCCTCTCTGCAAGACTACCTGTCATGCAGCACAGAACACTGAGAATCCTAGCCTCAAGGCACATATTCAGATGCACACACTGACAATCACAAAAGAGACATAAGACACCTCAATGTGTGTATACAGCATCAATGGCAAGACTGTTCTACTAATTACCCACTATGGGCATCAGCAGAGGTTTGGAAGCTGGCAAAGGGGAAGGAATCAGCCAAGAGCTAACAGGGTAAATGAGGGCTTCCCAGACCCTTTTAATTTGAGAAAGGAACGAAAATTGAAATTTTGGCATCTGTTGAAACAGCGATCATCCTGGTGGAATCAAGAATCTCACAGAGGCTGCTTGCAGAAATCAACTGTCATGTGCATTTCAGTAAATGATGACATGAGGGAGCCAGGCATAGGGAAGCAGTCCTGTGGCAAATCCAAGTCCTGGATGAGGCCCGGGGCCTGCACAGAATCATCTAGAAGCCTATGCTTTCTAGTCAGGGATCCCAAATTTAATAATCCCTCCCAACCTATCAATCAATTAACACTTGCTGTGTGATTCCAGTATGGATGGGCACGTGTCAGAGCTGGTAAAAACGAATAAAGAGAACGGGCTAGAGACAGTCCACAGGAGGGTTAGAGCCAAAGATGCCCAGCCTTGGTTGTCTCACTCAGTTCCATGTTGTTCCAAATTCTGTCAAGGTGCATTGAAAACTCTTCAAAATACATTCCTTCAAATTACTTAATCACATGTTCCCCCCTCCCCCAGATCTCTTATTCATGTGTACAGTTTTCATTCCCAAAAAAAAAAAAAAGTAATTGAAAAATGTAAAATGTTAGAGGCGCATCCTTCCTGTCATCTATTATGATTTTGCTGTCTGGCTTGCAGCTCTGTAGCAGCCAACATGCAGGGACCCCTCCTCCCACAATTCCACCATTCCCTGGAGATGCTACTGAACCTTGGTGTGGATGCAGCTTTCCTTTTTTCCTGTGGAAACTCTCAGCACTTCTAGCCCAATCCCATTCCTTTGTGTAAGCCCCAGATATTTAGAAACACTCTCTACCTGAAACTCTGATGTCCACAGCAGACATGGACTCCAGTAATTAACTTTCAGTCTCCTTCTGGTCCTCCATTTTAGTCTCTCCTGTCTCACCCTCAGCCTTCAAACAATCTGCTTGCAGATGCCCCTCCTCCTACCTCACTTCTATTTGCTGGAGACATCAACCCTTGGTACAGAGCCAGGGTCCTCCCAGTTCTTTCTTCTCTGTCTCTCTGGATTATTCATAGTAGTTTTACTACTGTCTATTTTCAGGAGTCCCCCCTCCTATCACACTTCCACCTCCCTGGAGAGCCTGCCTCTAGGTAGATAGAATCCTCTTAAGTCTTTCCCAAAGCCCCTAGGGCCTTTGCTCCTAGCCTATCTCTATTTTTCTCTGCTACCTACCAACATACAGAAGCACCTTATACTAGGGAACATGCAGTCACCACACTTTCAAAAGATCCAGAGAGGGCAACAGAAACCAAGGAATGGAATTCTAACAATGACAAGACCACATATCAACATCTAGAATCATCTCAATCACAACTCCAGGGGCTGAGACACCAGAGCAAGAACAAAAATGCTAACAGCCAACACAATATGCCTACACTAGAACCTAGTAACCCTACTACAGAAGGTCCTGAGAAATATAATATAGTTGAAGCACAGGGTAAGGACTTCAAAACAGCAACCATGAATATATTTAACTATGTGAGTAAATTAATGATGTCTGTGAAAATGTAAGCAATAGAATTAAATGATAAAAAAACAATTCAAGACATGAAAGTAGATGTTAACAAAAAAACAGAATCCTTAAAGAAACCCCAGACTATAATAAGACTGGAAATAAAAAATTTAGGAAGTCAAATAAAAACTTCAGAGGTACCTCAGCAACAGAGTAAAAGACGTAGAAGAGAAAATCTTGGGCACAATACAAGATAGAGAAAATGAATACTTTGTCAAAGAAAGTGTTAAATAATAATAACAATTCAAGCACAAAAAATATCCAGGGAATCTGAAACAACAGAAAGACCAAATCTATGAATAAAGAGAAACACAGTTCAAAGACTTAGAAAATAATTTCAGCAAAATCAGAGAAGAAAATCTCCCCAACCTAAAGAAGGAGAAGTTGAACAAGGTACAAAAAGCATATAAAACACCAGAAGAGAAAAAACAGACAAAAGAATTCTCACAACACATAATAATTCAAACGCTAAACATATGAAACAACAACAACAAAAAAGACTAAAAGCTGCAAGGGGAAACAATGGACTAACATAAAGGCAGATCCATTAGAGTGCATTTGACTTCTCAGTGATGACTCTGAAAGCCAAAACTTCCTAAACAGATGTTCTACTAACCCAAAGAGACCACAGATGTCAGCCCAGACTAAATGCCCAGAAAAATATTAATTACTATAGATGGAGAAAGGAAAACATTCCATAATGAAACCAAATTTAAGAAGTGTCTACTTATTAATCCAGCTTTACAGAAAGCATGAGAAGCAAACTTCAGAGGTTAAACACACTCAAGAAAGCACAGGAAATAAATAATCCCAGACCAGGACATCAAAAGAGTAGAAAATAACATCATAACAACAAAATAATATAATTATTTAAAAAGACGACTCATTGATAACTCTCAACATTAATAATCTCAGTTCCCCAATAACAAGATACAGACTAACAGGTTGTTTAGAAAACATGATCCAACTTTTTGCAGAATCTAAGAAACACACCTTACTATCATTTCAGAGAAAAAAGATAGGAAAGAATATCCCAAGCAAATGGACCCAAGCAAGCAGGAATAGCCATTTTAATATCTGATAAAAATGGACTTTAAGTCAAAACTAACCCAAAGAGATAAGATACTGTGTACTCATCAAAGAAAAAAATCTACCCAAGATGATTGCAATTTTAAACAATTATGCACCAAGCACAAGGGCACCCAAGTTCATATAAGAAACGTTCCCACAGCTTCAATCACATATCATATTAACCTTCACGCAGTAACAGCAAATGGAATCAAAACCATTCTGACCAATAGACTGGTCACTAAGACAAAAACTAAAGAGAAATTTTTTAATTAAATGAGTCACAAATTAAATGAACCTAACAGATATTTACAGAACATTTCACTCAAATACTAAAGAATATATCTTTTTCCAAACAGAAAGCAAGTCTCAACAGATATTTTTATTAAAAAAAAAAAAAAAACCTGTGAAATAACACCCTGCATCTTATCTGAGGACTATGGATTAAAGCTGGGAATCAAAAGCAACAGAAAGCTTACAAGCTCACAGAAGTTGAATAACTCGATGAAAAAAAAATCCAAGACGGAAATTAAGAAAATTAAAATCTTTGATAGTTGAATGAAAATAAAAACACAACATATCCAAAACAATGGGTGCTCTACACAGTCAGAGAAACTTCTCTAGTAACAAACTATAAAAATGATCCCTGAAAGTACAGTCTTACCCAAACCAATGGGACACAATTCAATGACAACTGTTCTAAGAGGCAAGTTCGAAAAGTTAAGGGCCTACATTTTGTAATAAATGGAAAGATCTCATATTAGCAACATAGATGAACACATGAAAACTCTAGAACAAGAAGAAGAAATGTCATTCCCCAAAAGTAGACAGCAACAAATAATCAAACTCATGCCCGAAATCAATTAAATAGAAAAAAAAAATTACAAAGAATCAATGAAACAAAAAGTTGGTTCTTTGAGAAATCCAAAAGATTCATACCCTTACTTAACCAAATAATTAAAATGTCAAGAAAGAAAATCAAAATTAATAAAATTAGAGACAAAAGGAGAACATCACAGCAGATACCAAGGAAATCCAGAAAATCATAAGGACGTACTTTAAGAATCTGTGCTCCAACAAATTGGAAAACCTAAAATAGATAGATAAATTTCTTGAAGTAAATGACCTACCAAAGTTAATTAAAGACCAAATAAACAGTCTAAACAGACACAAAATGCCTACTAAAATAAAAGCAGTAACTAAAAGTCTCCCAACAATATAAAAGCCCAGTCCTGAATGGTTTAGTGTAGAATTCTACAGACCTTAAGAGAAAAATTAGTACCAATACTCCCCAAACTATTCATCAAATTATAAACTGAGGGAATATTGCATCTGATGAAGCCATAAATGCTGTGAAACCTAAACCACATGAAGAAAATTAGGGAGCAATATTTTTTATGTATACAAATGTAAAATAATTCTCAATTAAAATATTTGTAAACCAAATCTAAGAACACATCAAAAAGGTTATCCACCATGATCAAGAAGACTTCATCTCAGAAATGCAGGGATGGTTCAACATAAATAAATCAATCAGATAACTGAACAAGATTAAAGGGATACAACTAGGAAAGAAAGAAGTCAATTTATCTTTACTTGCAGATGATATGATTTTATACATAAGTGACTCTAAAAGCTCCACCAGGAAAATTTTACAGCTCATAAACACTTTCAGCAAAGTAGCAGGATACAAAATAAATATAATAATGAACTATGCCAATGATAAATGGACTTAGAAAGAAATCATGGCAATGATGCATTTTACAACAGCATAAAAAAATTAAATGTTTTGGCATAACTCTAACCATGCAAGTGAAAGACTTGAATAATAAAAACTTTAAAACATTAAAGGACAAAATTGAAGAATACATCAGAAGATGGAACGATCTTCCAGTTTCATTGATTGGTAGTATTAATATACTGAAAATGCCCAACCTGTCAAAAACAATCTAGAGAGTCAATGCAATCCCCATCAAAATTCCAACGCTTTACAGAAACCGAAAAGACAATTGTCAGCTTCATAAGTGTCTTAGTTAGAATTTCTATTGCTGTGAAGAGACACCATGGCAACTCTTATGAAAGAAAACATTTAATTGGGTCTGGCTTACAGTTTCAGAAGTTTAGTCCATTACTATCATGGCAGGAAGTATGGCAACGTCCAGGCAGATGTGGTGAAGGAGAAGGAGCTGAGAGTTCTGCATCTGGATCCCAAGGCAGCAGAAATAGACCATAAGCTATGGGCATGGTTTGAGCATCTGAGACCTCAAAGCCTGCCCCCAATGACATATTTCTTCCAATAAGCCCATCCCTATGAATGTTAAGCCATACCTCCTGATAGTACCATACCTGTGATCCTGGGGGGGGGGGGGCGTCTTTCAAACTACCACAATATGAAAACACTCACATAAAGGATAGCTAAAACAACCTTGAATTATAAAAGAACTATTAGAGGCATAACTAATCTCCAGCCTCAAGTTGGACTATAGATCTATAGTAATAAAAACAGCATAGTGAAGACCCAGGCATAAGTCTACACATCATTTATGGACACCTGAATTTTGACAAAGAAGCCAAAAACACACACTGGAAAAATACAGCTTTAAAATATGGTGTTAGTCAAACTGGATGGCTGTATGTATAAGAATACATCCTATTTAAAAACTCTAATGGAACAAGAACCTCAACATAAGACCAAATACCCTGAATCTGATAGAAGAGAAACTGATGAATGATCTTGTACTCATGGTACAGGAAAAACGTAAATAGGACCTTATAACACTGAAAAAAGCTTTTGTATAGCAAAGAAAACCATAACTTAAAGTAGTAATCCATAAAATGGGAAAAGATCTTTTCCAATTGCACATCTGATGTGTGTGTGTGTGTGTGTGTGTGTGTGTGTGTGTGTGTTTATGAGAGAGGTAACTAAAACAAACAAACAAACAAAAACCTGAGCATCAAGAAAACAACCCAATTTAAAAAGTGTCCACAGAACTAAACAGGAAGTTTTCAAATGGTGAAATACAAGTGGCTGAGAAACACATAAAATGTGCAACATTTCTTAGTCATCAGGGAATTGCAAATTAAAACTGCTTTAAGATTTAATCTTACACCAGTAAGTATGGCCAATATCAATAAAACAAATGATAGCCCGTACTGGTGAGGATGTAGAGATTGGGGCCTATGGGCTGGTGGAAGTAGAAACTTTTACAGTCACTATGGTTCATCAGCAGGATGAGAATAGACCTACTTAAGACCTAACTATACAACCCTAGGGAATATACCTGTACTGACTGGTTTTGTGTGTCAACTTGATACAAGCTGGAGTTATCACAGAGAAAGGAGCCTCCCTTGAGGAAATGGCTCCATGAGATCCAGTTGTAAGACATTTTTTCAATTAGTAATCAAGGGGGAAGGGCCCAGCCCATTGTGGGTGGGGCCATCCCTGGGCTGGTAGTCCTGGGTTCTACAAGAAGCAAGCTGAGCAAGCCAGGAGAAGCGATCAAGTAAGCAGCACCCCTTCATGGCTTCTGTGTCAGCTCCTGCCACCAGGTTTCCACCCTGTGTGAGTTTCTGCCCTGACTTCCGTTGGTGATGAACAGCATTGTGGAAGTGTAAGCTGAATAAACTCTCTCCTCCCAACTTGCTTCTTGATCATGGTGTTTTGTGCAGGAATAGAAACCCTGACCAAGACAATACCCAAGGGACTCTACATCCTACTACAGAGATACTTGCTTATCCATGTTCACTGCAGCTCATAATAGCCAGAAATAGGAAACAGCCTATGTATCCATCAACAGGTGAATGGATTTTGAAAATATGGTGCATTTATACAATGGAATATTATTCAGCTACTAAAAAAAAAAAGTGAAATCATTAAATTGTCAGGTAAATGAATGGAGCTAGAAAAAAATCATCCTGAGTGAAGCAACCCAAACACAAAAAAGAAAAATATATGCTATATATTGCTATAATATTCTCTTATATGTAGATGGTTTTTTTTTTTTGGTTTTGGTTTTGGTTGTTTTGAGACTGGGGTTCCTCTGTGTAGTCCTGGCTGTCCTGGAACTCACTCTGTAGACCAGGCTGGCCTCAAACTCAGAAATCTGCCTGAATGATTCTCTGCCTCCCAAGTGCTGGGATTAAAGGCGTGCGCCACCACTGCCCGGCTAGGTGTTAGCTCTTAAATCTTTGCTAGGCAGGCAACAATCCATATTACCACAAAGATTAGGGATAAAATAAGGGGTTGGTGGGGGAGGAGAAATCTCCCAAGGAATGGGAAGTAGATTATAGTGTTATGGGGAGATAGGAGGAGACTGGAGCAGGAGAATTAAAAGGGGAGAGAACATGGAGAGGGGTAACGTAGGGAATACGGGGAGCAGCAGCTAACAGTGAGGACCATTTGAGAGATCACTGTGAAACCTACTACTGTAGAGGCCTCTTAAAATATATGAAAGAAATTGAAATGGAATCACCAAACATTGGAAAATACAATGCCCCAACTAGACATCTTTCGCCACAAGTGAAATATCCAGTGCCAACAATAGATTACACTTAGTTAAGTCACTGGCCAAAGGGATCCCATGAAAAACCCCATATCTTCTAGGGTATTGTCAAGGCTCTTTGGTTGCTTGCCAGGAACGATGGTACAGCTCTATTGCTAAAGACAAAACTTACACATCTCATTGAAAACAAAAAAGTCAAGCTATTCCTAACTAGAGCCTTCACCGCTACAAACACATTTATGATACTAGAAAGTGCTCTGTACACTACCAGGTGAGAGAGGTAATCACCAACCCAACTATACACCCCTGTAATCTACAATGGCAACTGGCATGCAAAACTATCTTGAGGCAACATATAAATATATGACATAAAAGTTGTAGGAGTAACCAAACACTCTATGATTGAATTAGGGCCTACTTCATAAGAAGAACCCATGCCTGACACTGTACCGATGGTCAAGAACCTGGGACTAAGTTGACTGTGGACCTAGGGAAAAACCAAATACTATTTTTCTGCTAAAGGAAAATATGGGGGGATGGGGGAGTTCCTAATGACATTCTGCTCTACCCATAGATCAGCATCTTGCTCAGTCATCATCAGAGAAGCTTCTTCTCAGAGCAAATGGAAGATGCCACAGCCTGCGTAGGGCCTTCACCTTTTCAAACCAGATGGGGTTCCAGTTCTGAGGCTCAGAAGTGGACATACGCTCCCATCCCCAACCCAGAAGCTACCTCTAATTAACCACTACTTGCAAAAACAAACAGTTTTTTTCCAATGATGTCTTATTGATTATATCAACCACACTGACTTCCTCCTAAGTTTATATAAGTATATATTTACCAAAAGAATGAGACATATTCTTAAGAATAGTTGGTTTAAATGCATACATAGTCATATTGGCAGTATTCTGTTAGCTGTACCAACCCCCTATTTCAAAGCAGCTACAAATTCCCAACCGTTCACTATTATTTTAAAACCCAATAAATAAAAACACATTTATACATACATAGCATACCTATCAATTCATTTTCTTTACCATATATTTCCAAAACCTGTTCTTCCAGCTCAAAAAGTATATCCTCCCATAATTTGGATCTGACAACGTCTCTCTACTTCAGGATATTAAAAAAAGATATCATCAATTCTACCATTTAACATGATTTGAGTTGTTCTTCATTTTCATTTCTTTGTTTATAAAGAGTATTGAATGTATTGCTTTTGGTCATCTATTGACTTCCTGAGTTGCCTCCTTAGGTCATTTGTCTATGGGAGAGAGAACCATTGCTATGCACTTGGCAGAGTTCCTTCTCTCCACAATGGATCATCTGCCGCTGCACCTGTGCAGGTTTATAATTGGTAATTTTCCTGGGCTTATTTATGCTCTATCTACTTTAACACCCTGAAACTTTAAATACACCAATGTCCATCTGACATGGTATTTGGCATCAATCATTTTAGCAAGTCTTTATCCTAAGATTTCATGAGTTACCTCTAGTTTTAAGTGTGTTTTCTCGATTTTGCCTTTTAACATTTTTTTAATCCACATGGAATTCATTTCGTATGAATTATAAGGAAGGAATATAGATTTTTTTCAATGGATATGTCAGGTTTCTCAACTCTGTATTTAATAATGACATAATATCCATTTTATTATATTATTAGGTATTCTTGAATCTGCTCCTAAATCTCCAAGCTTGTCTGGTTTTATGCTTACTGCTGTACCAAGACTGTTCAGTTCTAATTTATTGACCCACTAAACTTGTAGAGATTCTTGGTTGATCCTGGTCCTGTGATATTTTTTTCTAGC
Source organism: Arvicanthis niloticus (assembly GCF_011762505.2). Lineage (NCBI taxonomy): Eukaryota > Metazoa > Chordata > Mammalia > Rodentia > Muridae > Arvicanthis > Arvicanthis niloticus. Next base: position 48,203,229 of record NC_047661.1, read on the forward strand.
TATTTCAGTGTGGGTTCTTTTCCCAAATGAATTTCAGACAAACTTTTCAATATTGTGCCTTAAAAGAGAGAAACTTTAAAAGGAGAAACTCCCTTTAGGTTTTTATATAAATTACGTTGAATGCACAGATTAATTTAAGAGTATAAAATCATATCATCTGTAGTTGTCTATACAAGACATAATCAAGCCAGTCAACATTCCAGCCTGGATGAAGGAAGGGTTCCTGAGGCTCCAAGCCTTACTGAAAAGCTATTGGCAATCTGTGTCTGGTAAAATTTTCTTCAGGTGTATGGTCCCTAATAAACCTATGAGTTGGTTGTTCGTGCTCCAGTGATTGGCACTGCAGCTATGTACATACAGGTAGTACTAACTAGACTCCAAGAGGATGTGAAGGGTGAATATGACCAAATTATATTTCATGTATTAAATTTTCAAATTATAATTGTTTTAAAAAACAGTAACAAGGTCCTTTTGCTTTTGATTTTGCCTCAGTACTGGAGATTGAGCCCAGGGTCCCATGCATATTCGTGAGCACTTTATCAGCAGTGACATTTTTTTTTTTTCAGAATCACTTTTAGTATTAATGTGTATAGGCAAAAACTTCCAGGAAAAAAATGAAATTTTAAAGACAAAACAAAAGAGCTACATATTTTCCAAGATATTTCAATGAGTTGATGGAATTTAAATTCTTTCAAATTTGAAGTGCAAAGGGATATTGTGATTGTCTTGTCACTGAAAAGGAGGCAGACAGGGAAGAGGTGAGCCACCCTTTCCTCTGCCTCCATCGCCATTGCTGAGTGCTCACCAGCAAACAGGCACTAACTCTTACCCACACTGTCTCCTATTTTCCTATCATTTGAAGAGAATACCTATTCCTTTTATTTTCAACACACCCGGAAATAATTTTTGGGCAGGCAGATGGATGGGCTAACTTACTGAAGGGTTCAAGTCCAACTTGTCTTGGGGTAGGAAATACATTCACTGTATCTGGGTGCTTAAAGAACCTTAAGCAGAATTGCTGTGTTCGGTAACCCTACTTCACTGGTTTAACAGGGATAATATCTGAGCAAGAATAAGAAAGTGCTCTCATATATTGAGCATATGCTCCAAGCAGTTACTTCTCCATTTCTTTAATTAAATGAAGCATGAATGGAAATGTAAAGGAGCAAGACAATAGACAATCCATCCTTAATTCTGTATGTATCACACACACACACACACACACACACACACATCTACATCTATGTCTATGTCTCGTGTATCTATTATATCGTATGTATTCTAGTTAGCAACAGTAAGGGAGCAGGCTAAAGTGTTGACCCTAGTGTGAGTCTGGGTGCTACTGGAGGCGGCTAGTACAGGCACCCTACAGGAAAGTGCAAGCTCACTTGATTCATCCCAATACTGTGGGAGGATTTGAACATCACAGTATGGGTCAAAAAGCTTTACTGGCAGTGTGCCCACGTCCCAGACCTAAAGAGAACACTTCCTTCCTCAGGACGGGTTTCTCCTATGGTCTGAGCCAGTAACAGAGCCTGCTCTATACACACTGGAGAAGAATGGAGGGCATAGGGATATCACATAAGTCTAATGGGCCTGAGCAATCAATGGGGTAGAGGGTCATGGTGAGGTCACCCTCTCATTCACCTGCCTGAGCAAGACCCTCCTGGACTTGAAGGTTAGCTGTGTGCTTAGTTAATTGATGAGAGGCCACGAAGGCAGTGAGTGTGCACAGAGACTCATGAGCCAGCAAGTCAGTTGGAGTTCTAGCATGTCAGCCTGCCTTCTCCAGACTTCTATCCTCTAAATGTGGGGCACGTGAAACCCCTCCCTCCTGCAGCTACTGTATGATCAAGTAACAATAAGCACACTATGTGCTTGGGTTCTAGGAAGCACTCAATAACTGATACCTATTGTTGTGTTTCTCTATAGAAAGCAAGGGTCAGTTTTTGTCTCACTGACAAAAAACAAATCTTCCCTTTTCTCTAATCTACTTCTAAAGAAACAGTAGAATCTCAGCACTGAATTTTTCTTTCTTTTATACTGTTTTTTGGGTTTTTTGTTTTGTTGTTGTTGTTGTTTGTTTGTTTGTTTTTTTATGGCTTTAAGGTGGAAGTGTGTTTTTAAATAAATAAAGCAGCCCTGGTGTACCAGAAAACCTTCCTTCTGTGCTGTGCAAAACTCCACTTCAATCCAGCTATTTTTCCTGTAAATCTTATATCAGCGATGAACAATGCTGACAGAGTTCTCAGGCTCCATGCCAGTTAACTTCTATGAATTTCTTTATCATCTTATTACCATCTTCAGTGCATAAACACCACTGCACAAAATACAGTAAAGAAGGAAGCCCGTTTGCCTAAGACTCATCTGCATCTGCCAAAGTGGCCTCAGGAAAAGATAATGAGGATAAAGGAAGCCCAAACTACTGCATAAGCATAAATTGGTTATGGAGACAAACAGGACTGAAGACACCTTGAGCACACCCACGATCTCCCACATAATTTCCAGAGTTCAATGCAAGATGGAACTGTGAAGTTTTAAAGCCAACAGCAGAACATTTGCATCAAGGTTTCTGACTTGTGCAACCTTCCAGGCTTACTCCCCTGAAATCATCCCTAGGTACAATGACTGCATGACCCCACACTGCAGAGGTCTGTCAGCACCAAGGCCCAAGGAGGGTTATTGCAAATAGATTCACTATCCTGTTTTTCAACTGCTAAAGCACTAAGAGTAAACTAGAAACATCGACTCAGGTCAAATTGAAACTGGCTTTAGTTCAGAATTGAATCAAGCTAAGATTAACTCAAACTAATTAAGTGGCATCTTGATTTTTACCCAGACACTAACTTTGCAATGCTTCCGGCCCCAGAATACAATGATATACAAGTGAAGCAAATGCCTACTGGGAGCAAGACTATGAAACTAACAAACGAAACAGTGATTTGTCACTGACCTCTGTAAGAATGCTATGGCTTTAGCCAAATTGAATATCTAAAATAGCCATTCATCTTAAGAAAGTGCCCAAACAGTTTAAGGCCCAATTAGTAAATTGGCTGCATTAATTAGTTTTCTAGTTTGCTTCTTTGTTGTGATAAAAACACTGACCAAAAGCAAGTTGGGGGGGGGAAAGGGAGTTTATTTGGCTTACAGCTTATAGTTTACCACCAAGGCAGGGACTTGAAGAGGAAACCACACACACACACACACACACACACACACACACACACACACACACACACAGAGGAGTGAAGCTTACTGGCTTGCTTCCTCTTGCTTTCTTGGTCACCGTTTTTAGCCAGCCCAGATCCACCTGGCTAGAGATGGTACCACCTGCACCAGGCTGGGCATCCATATGTACTCACAACCCACATCAATTACTAATCAAGAAAGCATTCCACAGACATTCCCACAAGCCAATCTGATAGAGGCAACTCCTCAACTGAGGGTCCCATTTCCCAGATGACAACTGAAATTAGCCACCGCAACACAATTACCAAGTTTGTTTTTATTACAACCAGTAGTTAAATGACTAGATAGTTCACTATTTCCCTGATACACTAGTGTGCTTTATTGAGATGTGACTATTAATGTTTGCTTTGGGGTGGTGTATACTAACTAGCTTCACGAAGCTCCCAATATTGGAGCACACTGAAGAAAGCCAATGCATGTCAACCAAGTGTAGATCTTAATTAATTCTATTACGAGACATGGAAATCAGTGACATGTACAAATGACCAAAAATATATACATCATATTAAATCTAAACTAGTGGCAGATAGTTTTATATGATTTTGCTTAAACATTCTTAATTTCTGATATAATTATTCTGAAAACCGAGTTTTACTAAGTTAAAAAGTGGTAAAAAGCTATAAGTTGAGCCTGAAACTAATAAAAGTCAGAGAATAAAAACAAATATTGTCTACCCGAGTCCAAGCAGACATTCTAGATGACTATCCTTGTTTGATGAATCATCTGTCATGTGTTTAACCCCATGTACCTTCACCCTGGGAAGTACTGATGCAAGGCTGACTCACAAAGCACATGGACCAGCATAGAATGAACCTCAAAGAATTGCTCTCTTCCAGCTGCAATGGATGCAGAGAAGTTCCTGCCTGTTTATACTAAGCCTAAAGAACCTGGTCACTGTTTTCTAAAAATACTGAGATCCACACTAAAGCTGCATGTTGAGACAGGTTCAACCCAGGTTTGATTTTTGGAAGATGATAGAAACTTTTAAGATTGAGTCTAAGCCTAAAGACATTCGTAACTCGAGTGGGGGTTCTAAAGAAACTACTGTCCCAGTCTAGAACAGAGTCTATCTAATGTGTATGTCCACAGCATACTGTGGAAATGACTGGGAAGCAGAACTGTTGTCTGTCTAACTTGGTTGTGAAAGAATTGATGAGTGAGAAAATCAACAGAGTCAAAATCTCTATGCATCTCTGCTCGGGTCATATTGAGGCTGTGAGCCTTTCAGATCCCTTCCCCCAATTAAAGGCTAGAACCATCCTGTAAGATGCATGAGAGAAACTTTGGGAGACTAAGAGTCAGCAGAAGTTTGTCCAAGGAACCAGGAGTGATCAACCCAAGACTGAAGACAAAGCCCTGTGCTCTAAAACCTCACTTTTGATAAGGCAGAAGGAAGAAATTTCTGAGATACCTTTGTTTGGGGGTGTATTAGAACACCACATCCCACTTCTGACATTTTGAGCAGAACACTCTGATGTATGGATCTAGTGATAGATAAACTTGAGCTATCTTTAAATGAAATCTAATAGGATGAGTTTTCACAGAGAGGAGCAGGGAGATCGTCTACCTGGGAGTCATACCTATTGAATGACCGATATAAAATTAACAACAAAGCAAAATTTATTAATAAATTTTGAATAAAATTTATCTTACCCAAAAAAGAAAAAAAAGAGATTAAAGACCTCAAAGCTGAAGATGCAATTTTATGGTCTTAATACCAAAAATACAAATACACTAAACTATAAAAGCATATTACAGTAACTCCTACTGAGAGTCAAGTGCTTAGGAGCGGAATGTAAGAAAAATCTACATCCTGACTTTCCAGGAGAAGTAAAATATCACCCTTTTAAATAGATATACAATCATTTATCCAAAAGACAGTGCCAGAATGAACATCAAGGCAACCCTCCCTACCCATATCTCACAAACACAACCATGAGGGCAGGAAAGAAAAGGAGTAGACGTGACCTCAACACTCTTTTTGTTGCTTAAACATTTGCTTTTGAGGACAGTAAAGTACTATCTTCCTCTGAGGTCATTTAAGTGAGAAGGCTGTACCTCTTTCTCCCTGCTCTGTCTTACAAATATATGCGTGTGAGCATGAACTCCTAAACACATACACACACACCACCACCACCACACACTTTTATTTCTAAGCCATAATATGTGTATACATATATGTGTGTGTGTGTGTGTGTGTGTGTGTGTGTGTTTCTCTTGATTTTTTTAAAACTTCAGTATATATTTCCCATGAATAATAATGTGTACATGATGGCAACTGAGTTACCAAAATCAGGAAGTTCAACGTTGATACAGAGCTGTTGACTTCATGGACACCAGTTTCACCATTGCCCGGCAATGCCTGTTACAGTGAGGTTCTCCCTGCTTCAGGATCCTATTGGCAATCACACATTGCATTGAGTTTTTATGTTTTCTCGGTCTAATTTAATTCAGTCATTCGGTCTTTTTTTTTTCCTTTCTCTGCTCTTGGACTTTTTTTTTTTTTTTTTTGAAACAAGCTGGTTATTTTGTAGGACTCCCTTGAACTTGGATTTCTATGGTGTTTTCTCACCATTATGTGAGATTTGGGTTATGTATTTTTGGCAGGAATATCACAAAAAATGATACTGTGCACTTCCCAGGAGAGCATGTCAATAGGCTCAGGATGCTGGCTGGTTTGTCCCAGGAGCCATGATGCTCATTTGATCACCTGGTGCAGATGGTTCTGCCAGTTGTTGTGCTGTAACAATACCATTTTTCTTACTTAATTAATGGATATTGTGGGGATATATTTTGAGATTATCTTTTGAAACTCTGAAATGTGTTTGCCATCACATTTTTAATCCCTGCTTTTAGTGCCTCTTAATGGTAATTACAAAATGGTGATTTCTTTGTAACATCATCAGGTTTCATTAGGCTTTCATTTATTGGCTGTGTCTACTGTATGGAAGAATCATCTCTTCTCCAGCCCATTTACATTTCTGTATTTATTGTTAATTTAGACTGACTAGTTTTTATTTTATTCAATGCATTATAATCCATTAGCGTCTTTTTGATGTCCACATCCGCAAATAGTTTTAAAATGGTGCTAGAAACAAGAGCCATTTCTCAAAGGCCAAGAAACTAAGACAGCTTGGGATGTTTAAAAACAAAAATCAAGAAAGTAAATAAATTTGTTTTTTATTTCCTGCCTTCCAAAAAGGATCCAGATGTTAACAGAGAAAGCTTAGAGGGACTGTTAAGAATAGAAAGATTTAGAAATCATCATACAATTGGATTTTGATGAGGAAGGACTCAGTCTTGGAATTTTATTCAAGTGCTCATAATTGGCTCTGTCTTCACAAAATCTCTATGTCTGGGGCCTGGGAGATGACTCAGAGGGTAAGGATGCTTGCTGCCAAATCTGATGACCTGAGTTGGATGCTCAGATACCACAGGGTGGAAGGAGAGAACAGATTCCTATGAGTTGTCCTCTGACGTCCACATGCAGGTTGTGGTGTGTGTGCACATACACACAATAAGTAAATGTTTTTATAATCTCCCACTCCTTTTCCACTTTGTATTTCTTGGCCATTTCAAGGAGCCAGAAAGCGCGCACACACACACACACACACACACACACACACACACACACACACTTCCTAGGTGATCACACTCCATAGAGCACTTACAAAGAGCCTGATTGAGATACTGGAACCCCACAGTGATGGCCAGTGCATGCTATTTTTTTTTTGAGATTATAATATAATTGAATCATTTATCCCTCCTGTTTCCTCCCTCCAGGCCCTCCTATTCACCCCTCCTTGCTCTCTTTCAATTTTATATCCTCTTTTCATTAATTTTTATTACATACATATGTGTGTAATTATATTCATATCTATGCCTATCCATAAATATGCCTTGTATAATGTTACTTGTATGTATGTTTTCAGGGCTGACCCTTTGTTATTAGATGATGAATTGGTGCACTCTTCCCTGAGGAAGACTGTTTCTCCTACTCTCTGCATCCCTTAGTTACCTTTGTGTAGGGTTGTTTAATTAAGCACACATGGACCTTCTAAAATGAACCCTAAGCTTCTCCCTGAACACAGAAAAACCAAGTGTAGAAGTTTGTACTTTCTTGAATTATTTTTAGTCCTTCGACACAGAACACCTTAGGTTTCTTTGTCTGCTCCTTCAAGAGAATGCTGATGCTGCTTTGTTAAGAGAGATAACACTCCTTTGGAACATCTGGTGAGGGTCACATCTGCCAGTTGCTCTGCTATAATATCACATTGCTCTTGAGATTGATGGAATTTGGATATTCAGTGCTTGCACTTAACATTGCTATTCTTAGTTTTGAAAAGAACAAAACGTGTTCATCATTTGTTAGTTAAATGACATGTCTTGAGCAACATTTTTCCAACCATACTATAAGTCCGTTGTGTTTATTATTCAGTTAATTCTTACACTCACACAAAATAGTAAAGTCATGTGACAATACCAACATTGTCAGGGGTTGGGGGTACTTGTCTCATGTCCCTTAAATTAGAATATGGCATGAGTAGTAACTGTGATGAGCCCCCAACTAACCTGTCTCCAGAGTCTGGACCAGTGTTTCTTGAAATACGGCCAGGAGAAGTGCAGAAATGGGAGGCTCTTCTTTTGATATCAAAACAGTCTTTGATTCAATCCCACCAGGTGCATTCCACTTCCAGAGCCGCATTAAAGGCAACACAGTCTCAGGATGGGAGCTGAGCTGATTGAACTGCTCAGACTCCGTATGTGGAGCTTATCTTGGGCCCATCATTCTCCCTTCCCTTCCTTTCTCCCTCACTACACCTAATTAGGCAGTGCATCCTATCAATTTTCCCTCCAAACTGCCCCTTAGATCCATTCTCTCTCTACTGACCATCCTCCAATTATACCACTTACGACCTCACCTCACGGCTGGATCCTTCTCCTCCTTCTCTTTTCTCCTTCCTTTCATTTATCACCCCCACCACAGGCAAGTTGTCTCACCCAGCTTGGGTCATGGCATCCACCTGCTCAAAAACCCTCAAAGGCTCCCCGACTGCTTGCAACATAAAGTCCTTATTTGTCAGCTTAGCGTCTGTAGATGCCCAGCACATGATCCTTGCCTGTTCTCCACCCTCTACCTGCACCTGTACACTTACAATTTCCTAAGACAGCCAGCCCTACATGGTTCAGCTTTCTGTTTCTATTTAACTTCCCCTCCACCTAGAATTGTCTTCTCTTTCTACGTCTTCCCTGTCTCTGCTCCACAATTCGCATCCCTCACACGACTGCTCTCAATTCCTTCTTGTTCTCAATTCCTGACTGTTTACTGAACGTCAAGCCAGCCTCAAGTAGTCAGATGAGCCTATAAATTATCTGTTTTATAGAGATACTTCAAAACTCACTGTCCATGAAAGAGCTTCCTTTAATTAGGCTAATCCATCTTTCCCACACAAGCTTGTTCTGTTTATGATTCTCTTACAGTACTTACCAAATTCTGCCTTATATTAAAGTTAATACTTCCATCTCTCCACCAAGATTGTGAATGCCAAAGAAAAGGAGACACCTCAAATAGCCATTTTCTTATGGACATATGCTGATAGGAGTCTCTATGTATTGGTCAGAAATTTTGTCATTGTAGAAAAATGACAGGATATATATATATATATATATATATATATATATATATCAAGTAATAATTATGAAGTAGACAAACATATTGGTATGTTATGCACATATACATGCTTCAAATTACATATATTTACACATCTATAAATTCATATATTTACACATCTATACATAAAACCAGAGACTAATAGTAGTGGCCTCCCAGTAAATACCTACTTGCTGCCAGTTGAAAATACAGACTTTGAATATACATTTATCAAAAAATTTCATAGGCTGTATTTTCATTGCTTCAGATGTGGCATCTACCTATTTTTTTCTTTAATGTGGTAATTTAGAACCTTCTTCAACTATTATATGTATTAGAGGTATAAGTTAATTTATACTTGGAGATGGAGTAGATTTATTTTAGTATGTAAGAATTTCTAACAATCAAAAAAAGGATAACTGCATGCACATACACAAACAGGTAAATGTACACATTTTTGTGAACATACATATACATGGGAGCTAGTAGGCAAGAGTGCAGTGCAAGCACAAGAACCTGAGCTGAAATTGACAGTTGCCACGTGAAAAGCCAGACATGACTGTGTTTTCCTATAACAGAAGCTCTGTGAGGGCATAGACAGCAGAATTCATGGAGCTTGCTGCCTGCCAGCCTCGCTCCAATGAGAGACCCTGTCTTATGGGAACGAAGCAGATCAGGACAGACTCTACTCTGACCTCAGTGTTCACAAAATAAACGCATAAACAAATACAGATATGATGAGCTGTAAAAAGACTTCAAGATTTAAATTTTTTTTAAAAAAAAAAAAGATTCTTACTATTTAACTGCATAATTCTATTCCTGGGAACTTATTATGAGAAAATAATTAGAAATGCAGATTAAAGAGTTATGGTCAAAAATTCTGATCAAAGAGTCACTTATAATGATAAAAATTGGGAGGAACTAAATTATTAAGTAATAGAGAAATAAATTATGTAACATTCTTATAGTCAGACTATCTAGCAATCATTAAGAATAACATTTTGAAAGCTATTTAGCAGAGTGTGAATAGATCAAAGACAGTACAACACAGAGCAATACAGTGAGGGACCATTCCCTGTAACTTACAACACAGAACAATAGAGTGAGGGACCATTTCCTGTAACTTGCTCGGTGAGAAAACAGCTGGTTGCCCCCTCCTCTATTTTACAATAAAAACTTGTTTTTATTCTTTAAAACCTAAAATAGAAATAAAAAAATGATCCTGCCTTATTCCTAGTAGGACCAAGACTCAAAGACCAGGCAAGTCAGGTCTTTATTTCCTCCGAGAGTGAAAATGACTGACTTCAAAAACTCACCAGAATGCTGTAAGCTCCCATTTCAAAGAAATTGTGTGGTGCTTGTGATGGATAAATTTAAAGAGACAGCCAGTATTATTCTCATCTGTGATGTATCATTTCTACCTCTGATATGATCTTAAAAAAAAAAGCTCCACTTCCTTTTTTTATTTTAACTCCTACAACTGTACAGACAACCATCCAGTAATGAAAAGAGGCCTAAGACTGTGCCTCAACCCTGCACATTTACTAACCACAGATAATAGTCTTCTGCTTTTAAAACAATAAATTATTCATATGAAAGGAATGCCAAATTATTAAAAGCCATTGGATGAAGCTCTGGTCTTACTTGACAGTCCCCAGGTTGAGTGACAGCCTGAGAAATAATGCGGTCAGTGATAGCATGGACAAGACAGGACTAGCCCCTCCTTCTGTCCACAGACTTGCTTATCTGAAGCCAGATAAACCACATAACTAAGAAAAAAAGGAAGTCCATTCTGGAGCTATCCAAGGCGACAACCCTTCCTCCCTCCTGTTGGGCGCACACTCCATTCTTCACAGATAACTAATGCTTTTCACCATTCAACACAACCATGTTTCTAGAATCGCTGAGGTACTTTGGATGATTTACCATAAACTAAATTCCAGGATAAAGAGAATGAAGAACAAACTTTACAATGTGGCACAGGAGCCACAGGCAGTGAGTGATACATGCCTGTATTCCCAGCACTTCAAAGACTGAGGGAGGAGGATTGAGTGTGTAAGGCTGGCCTGGGCTGTGCAGTGAGATCTTGCCAAAAGAAGGGAGGGAGGGAGGGAGGGAGGGAGGGAGGGAGGGAGGGAGGGAGGGAGGGAGGGAAGGAGGGAGGGAGGGAAGGAGGGAGGAGAAAAAATATAGTATAGAAAAGCTTGTATTCATTCTGCCCAACTTTATAGTAAAAATAAAATTTTGTCACATTATACAAACTTCAAAGAAAAGTGAAACCAATCCCCACAATTGGAATGTGATTCTAGTTAAACCTACTCAGCCACAGCCGATCTCCTTTGAATTCATGATCTCACCTGCTCCCTGCATTTCTTCTGTTTGGAAAAACACATCTTCTCTCAGCTTTGAGCAAAACATGCTAATTTGATCATGCTGATTCCTTTTAATGCAAAGAGTGAATTGTTTTTAGACCACTGGTGATTAATGTAGGTATTGATTAACTGATCAATAAGGCCACAGTGTCTAATTATTGATAATCCCTCTCCAAATGAAAGATCGAGTGTAGTGAGTCCTAGTTACAGAGTTCAAGATATAAAGTGATTCGATGTGATGCCCAGTAATTGAAAGTCAAACTAATCCCATAAATTAAATCACAACAATCCATAACATTTACCTGATAAATCCTTTCAAAGCTTTGTTTAACTTTCACTGTTTTGCCCACCCCATTTACAAGACCCTCTGAAAGCCTTAAAGCACATAACTTGTTAAGGGAAGCTAAAAAAAATATTTATAGTTTATGAGGTATGGGTGCTCGTCCTGATGCCAACCCTGATGGTTGTATATCTAAAAGAACGGCTACATCTCAGTATCACATCATGGAAAACTAAACAAAACTCATAAAGACTGCTCAGGAGCGCCAAGCTTGTCCCTGCTTCTTAGACTCACAGACTTGTAAAAGGTTTCAGAGATCATGTAATCACCCATTTGTCCACCAACAGATAGGCTAAAGGACCTGATGATTGTAGGGTAGCCAGCTAGAGGGTAATCCAGGGCAGAGGATCCAGAGCCACAACATATGCAGTTTTGACCTAATACACGCAGAGCATTCAAGCATCATTTTACACCAATATCAAACTTTTACTTAAATAGATGACTATTGGGATGTATGATAAAAGTGAAGCTTATTTTTTTTAATACAAAAAGACAAATCTTGGCTTCAATTTTTACAGGTGATATGGATGTAAGATGAAAAGACTTTGCTAATGAAAGGTCACTAAATCTCTTTTCATTTAAGGATAACTCAGTCTTCTTTGTGTTCAGGATCTCCCTCAGGATGATTCTGTGTCCCCATGCCAGGGGGACAACCAAGTGAGCAGACTACTCCCTGGGGACTGCTGCTAAGGCAGACCTGTTTCTTCCTAGAATTCTATAGCCTCCCTTTTTCTTCTGAAATTTTATTTTGACATATTTGATCCTTCAAAATAATGTACTTTGTGTGTGTGTGGGGGGTGTGTACATGTATGTGCCTACAGCGTGGCATGTATGTGGAAGTTAGAGGATAACTTGCTAGTGTCAGTTATTTCCTTCTACCCTGGGTCCTGGGGATGGAAGTCACATGGACAGTTTGCTTGACAGCAAACACCTTTACCTTGCCAGCACTGTCTCTGCTAAACTTTAAGCCAAAGCCCAAATGAATGAGGACAGAATCTTCAGGGAATCAGACTACATCATCTTGCTTTTGCTCCTTAAACCCCACCCCCTATAATAACATGTCTTCTACATTCTCCTCCTCTCTGGTAAGGTAAAAACATCTCTCCCAGCCTCTTCTGTTTCTCTGCTCCATGACTCATGCTAAAACTGTTGTACATAGACCCATCAAACCTCCCTCTCATGAACAGAGAGCTTCAGAAAATAAAATTTAAAACTCTGGTTGTTTTTTTTTTTTTTTTTCATCAAAGCTTCTGTTCTTTGGACTTCTGTTTCTAAATGGAGAACCTTGTGTCAATCCAAACTTGAGTTTAAAACATGCTCTGAAATTGTCTCGAGTTTGGGTTTAGATTTTTTTTTTTTTTTTAAAGCAGCTGCTTGAAGTCAGCTAAGAAAAACTAAGAGATTCCCACTTAAAATAACAGGATCCCAAAGTGAACACAACTGACATGAGGGGCATGGTTCTCTCCCATTCCTCCCTGCAAGGCATCCACAGATTAGGAAGAGATCTCTGTGGGAGGCCAGGAACCCTGACAGCCCAGAGCCCATGTTAGTAAGGACAGATGCCTGCATTCCGTAAAAACTCATCTTGAACTTTGTCTTTGCACCATTAACAGAAGTTAGCTTTAGGTAGATTTTAGGCATATATGAAAAAAAAAAAAACTATAACTACAAAGCATCTAAAAGATTACTTAATAGAATATCTTGCTGACCTTGGGGTAGGTAGTGTTTGCTTAGACAAAATACAAAAAAATAAATCATAAAGGAGAAGATTGACAAATAACTCTAAAAATTAAGAACTTGGACTAGAGCTAGAGAGATTACTCAGTGGATAAGAGCTTGCTGTGCAAGAATGGGGAGCTGAGCTCAGATCTCAGCATTCACAGAAAATAAAGTATACATCTAGTGTTGTGGGGGACAGAGACAGGCAGACCACTGGGACTTGCTGGTCACCCACCCAGCTCCAGAGTCAGCAAGAGATCTTGTCTCAAGGGAATAAGGTGAGGGAAGGCTAAAACAGAACATAAAATGTCATTCTTTGGCTTTCATGCACATACACACAGATACACACACACATACATACACACAGACACACACATATACACGGACACACATGGACACACCAAAAATAGGAATTTTTGTGACAAAGTACTATTAAAGTAAAAGTGAAACTAAAAAAAAAAGTGAAACTCAATATTTGTAGAAAAGGTTATAAGGTCTGTGCTGAACAAAGGTTTGATAACCAAATCTATGAAATCAACAAGAAATCTACAAGTCAGCAAAAAAACAATGAAACAAGTTTGATTGGCAAGGAATGCAGTCAACCACTTAAATAAGGATTTGACAAAAAGAAAACATATACCCAACCAATAAATATATAAAAAGTTGGTTGGTTACGGACATCATTAATCAGAGGGAAAAATGCAAATTAAAGCCACCCTAAGATTGGATACATTTCATATGCAACTACATAGATCCAATTGAAAATGCACAGTAGTAGGAATTCATACCTATAGTTTTCATTCCCTAAATTGAAAAATAAGTGGTGACATACTTATAAAATGGAATGATCATCAATGAAATTGAACAAGCTAATTCTGTACACAATAACATGGAGACGTCTTATAAACCTAATTTGAAGAGAAAGAATCCAGATAAATTGTCCACATACTGTGTACGTCATTTTGGTTGGAGACAGGAATCTGTGGTGATGGAAGGGAGACTGGGCGGCGCAGAGTGTGGGGTCCTGGCTTTGCTCCTCTCTGAGACACCACAGTGCCTGCCTTTGTATCCACAATGCAAAACACACCATAAGAACCACACAGGAACCTGGGACTTATATTACTTTTCTGTCAGTATTTAACTTCTATTTTTAAAGTTTATTTTTTGAAGAGAGCCTATCTTTTAAGACAATTATCTTAATACAGATCAGAAGTCCTATTTTAGAATTCAAAAGCTAAATGTCGAACATCTCTTTTCTCTTTTCATGCTATTATGAGAGTCCTAAGCTTCCCCCAAAGCACTGGATGCCTCTGGCTGGATAGGAGACGAATCATGTAAAAGGAAATAGAAAAAAGGAAGCGAGGATTAATATATTTCAAAAATGCTATCCTTGCTACATTTCTCATACTGCCTAGAATCAAAAGAACAAAAATAGATGTAAATTAAAACTGTGATATAATTCTTCAAGATAATGGCAAAAACTATCTTTGAGAAGAGATGCTTTGTGCAAACGATGATGCATAGAAAATGACATTCTATATGATGTTGGTCCATGCCTTCCAGACAAAAGTTTGGGGCAAGATAGTGCATATCATGTGACCCAGCAATGTCCTTTCTTGCAATAAAATATACAGTAAGGAACTATGTGAGGATTAATCTACAAATCTTTTCTTTGAAATTTTACTTAAATTTTCAAGAAATATAGGAGAAATGTGACGAATAGTTGAGAAATGATAGTACATTCACATAGAGAACTATAAAACATAGAACTGGGGACAAGGCTCAGTTGGGAAATCGCTTACTACACAAACATGAAGGCCTAAATCCTGTCCCTGGTGTCAACTTAAAAATTCAGGTGCATACATAATCCCACTGGGAGGCAGAGGATCTCTGGAACTTAGTGGCCTTCCAGTCAAGTTGAATCAGTGACTCCAGGGAAAGAAAGCATGAGGAGCAACTGAGGAAGGCACACAGCATGTAGCTTCCACACAGACACAAAAGAAAGCGCTCATACTTTATTTTTAATTGACAGTTATTATGCACATCTGTGGGCTATAATGTGATGGGCTGGTGTGTAAACACGTGTAGAATGTTTATAATAAGCTAATATCCATTGTCACATATATTTGTCTGCAGTGAGAACATTTTGTTCATTTAAAAAGCACACAATCTACTATATTAACTGTGGTCAACTTTTTATTCAACAGTTCTTGGAATCTTATTCACATCATCTAGAACTTTGTACTTTTTGGTCAACTTCTCTCCGTTATCTACCCCTCTATCACCAAGTTCTACTAACACGTTCTGTTCTCTATTTATGCACATTCCTCTTCTTTAGAATGCACATATAAGTGAAATTGCATGGTATTAGTCTTTTTATACCTATGTTGTATCTAATTTTATGCTACTGCCTTTGCTCCGGGATTGACCGTGCTACCAGCCACAACCCCACTTCCCTTTTGCTCTGCCTACCTTTAGCTTCGGGAGGTGACCGAACTACCAGCACGCTCCAAGTCTCCCTTGAATCTGTGGATAAAAGACACACAAACAGTTTGTTCCTTTACAACTTACCTTCTTTGCACAATTGTTGGGCACTGACATCTCCCACCTGGAAAAGCGTGCCCTTACCAATTTACTATCTAAGTCTTTCCACTTGCCCTAAACTTCAGTGACTAATCCCACCTAGGCCCTGTCAAACATCCCTGGCCACTTGCCTGTAGTAGTGGCCACAGACCCCAGCTCCCCACACCTCCCCCACCTCCCCCTGCCAGACCTCACATGGTTGCTGTGTTCTTCTCCCTCCATAGCATGGCAGAAACTCCTCTCCCTCCTTTAGTCTGCCTTCTCCTCCTGGGACCTGGAAGTCCCACCTATACCTTCTACCCAGCAACTGACCCCCAGCTTTCTTTAGTGACAAAAAACCAATTGAGGAACAGGACCTTGGTTGGCATTAGAACCACCCCCTTCATACCTAGCTAATTTCACTTAGCATAATATCCTAAGTACTTACATGTTGTTGCAAGGACATAATTTCCTTCCTTTTAAATACTAAATTTAGTATCTTACTGGGTGTACATACATACATACACACACACACACACACATTATATTTTCTCTATACAGTCACCTGTTGATGCATGCAGGTTGATTCCACATGCTAGATATTGTGACTGCATAGACAAATGCTTCTTTGGATGGGAAAAAGGAGACCTTATAGTATTCCATCTTGTGATACACATTGGGGAAAAGTCCAGAAGGGCAAACTTCAGAAATGACTTGACTCTGGATGATAGAACCACTTAGTCAGCATTGGTTAATATTTACTCTCCCACTGGGCTAAGCATCTGGAATGTGTACGTGTACAAAGACAGACAAATCATATGCCATTATTGAGACTAAATGCGAGAGAAAGCATCGCTCATTCTATTCCATGAGAAAGGAAACTAAGCAATAACACACCTGAGATTTGTTTAAAGCACTCATAGTCGAGGAGGAGGAAGAGGAGGAGAAAGAGTAGAAGGTGTATGAGGAGGAGGAGGAGGAAGAGGAGGAGAAAGAGTAGGAGGAGGAGGAGGAGCAAGAGGAGGAGGAAGAGGAGGAGAAAGAGTAGGAGGAGGAGGAGCAAGAGGAGGAGGAGGAGGAGGAGCAAGAGGAGGAGGAAGAGGAGGAGCAAGAGGAGGAGGAAGAGGAGGAGCAAGAGGAGGAGGAAGAGGAGGAGCAAGAGGAGGAGGAGGAAGAGGAGGAAGAGGAGGAGGAAGAGGAGGAGGAGGAAAGAAAAGCTGTTACGTTTTTGTCTATGGCCTTCTGCTCAGCAAAGGGGAAGAGATTTTCACTTCCTATCACCAACTGCACCTCACTAGAAGTGGAAATCGGATTTTAAATTGCTGAATCGTTTCTAAGAGCCAAGAGTGTGGTGGTGTCATTTCTATTTGAGTTAGGGGTTGTTTTCTATCCCAGGGCAAGCTACAAGGCAGAAAAAGCAGAGAAGCATCCTAATTAAAAGGAGCATCTTCAGAATGAGTGTCACATTTGCTCTTTCTGCTTGCTGTCACTCAGGGTGCCATCTCTCCAACTTCAGGAGCACCAGAATCATAACAGAGGGATAAGGGCAGAGATGCAGGGAACAGATTTCCTGGATTTGAATCTCTGATTGACCATTTTGAGCCTTATGACCTAGGGTCTGTAATTTAACACCTGAACCTCAGTTTCCTCTTCCAAAACCTGAAAGGAATAGCAGTAAATATGTCAGTGTGAGGATTTAAATGGTGGCATTAAGTTTGATGTAGCCAGGTGTTATGGGCCTTTCTGGGGAATGGTGCTCAAACGTTGTTGATTATCACTGCATTCTAGACACCAAAGAGCTCCTTTCTTTAGGGCAAGCACCAGGACCAGGGAGATAGTACAGTTGGGAAAGGGCTTGTCTTGAAAGCTCAAGGACCTGAGTTTGATCTGCAGAACTTAAAAAGTTGGGAATGGTGATATACACATGTAATTCTCATGCTTGAGAGATAGACACAGGTAAATCTCTGGGGTTTCCAAGCCAGTAAGAAACTCTGGTTTCAAAAAACAAGGTGGGGAAGGAACTGATGGAAGACTCACAAAGTAAAGGCACTTGACAACCTTAGTTCAGTCCCTAGTACTCACATGGTGGAAGTATAGAACTGACTAGGGGATGTCATAAGTTAACCTCTGACCTGCACACATACACACATGTACACACTCACACACACAGACACATGCACACACACATACACACACACACACACACACACACACACACACACATACACACACACACACAGTGGTATAAAGACACATATGCATATATATGCAAAAATAAATGAATAAGTTTTTTTTTTTTTTTTTACAAAAATTTAATTCCTGAGGAACATTATCTTAGGTACCTTGTGGCCTCTACATGTAAGTGCAGACACATGTGTATGTGTACATATATACAAACACATACACAAAAGAGATTTATAAAGAGTTTCTATAAATGTCTAAGTTAAAACAATAGACTCAAAAGAATAATAATAACAAAAACTATCAGATCTTTCTGGGAAAATTAAACAAAAATTATCTGGCTTACTTTTCTACTTAGATAGCAAACATTGATTATTAAAACATTGCTTTTCACATCAAATGAAATCACTTAAAAAAAATATATGTCATTTTCTCTACTCCATCTTTGTCACTAATGTGTCAATGCCCTATCTCTCAGACTGCTTAGCACCCACTTCAACCCAAACTTTACTAGAATCCACTGACTATGGCTCCAGAGGGGCAGAGTAATAAAAAGATAGCTTAGGAGCACTGTAGACATGGAAGAGGTCATGTTCGACAATTATTTTTGCCCTGCCAGTCTCCGAGCTCATGGATTATTTACATAGCGCTTTACAATTACTGGATCAGATCATGCAACTCTCCATCTTTCATGGTTGGTTAGATAGTTCCATTTACAGCCTCGGTCATTTAAGCCACAACAATTCTGTATGCCCAGGTGTGGGGCAGTATAAGGTTGGGATATCAGAGGATTGCTAAGCAAAATCTCTGGTCTGCATTCGGTGCAGCCAAATCCCACTGTTACTTCTTTCATCATTAAATTGTTCCTTTCTTCTGGACTAAGCCCATTCCCATACAACATGTAGTGATATCTGCTGTCATAGAAGGAAGTGAGAGAGGAACAGGAGGGAGAAAGGAATCTTGCAACCTCCCCTAAGCTGTTCTCTGCCCCTTTGTTCTTGCTTTTGCTTACAAGAACCTGAGAAAAGGAGGGAAAGCCTCCAAGCGGTCTACTCAACCATCTTTCATCATCTCCTCAAAGTAAAGCAATGACCAGTCCTCAGCCCATATAACATTTCAACCTTTTCTTGGAAGGCTTCCTGACAACATGGTCCCTAATTTCTCTCAAAATTCATTACATGGAAGTTTAGTTTAGTTTAGTGTTTAGTGTTTAGTGTTTAGTGTTTAGTTTACTGTTTAGTTTAGGCAGTGTCGCTGGCCCTGGAATGCATAAGACTTGCTATATAGCTGAGAATGGCCTTGAAATTTTAGTCCATCTCCCTCTGCATCCCAAGTACTGAAATACTATGCCCATTTTATGTAGTGCTGTGGACTGAACCCAGAGCTCCGTGCCTCCTAGGCAACCAATTTATTCATTGAGCTACATCCCCAGCCTCACTCCTTGGCCTTTGCTTTTATTTATTTTATGTTTTTCTTCTTTTGTCTCTAACATTTAAACATTAAGGTTCCTGCCTCATGAAATCCTCTAAAAAGCATTTGACACCACATACAAACTGGCAATCCCAGATGTAAAACTCCAGTCCTACAGGATGTTACATCTAACCTGCAACTGCCTACATAAGACCTTCATCTGATTCCTACCATTATCTGTCCCAGTTCCTTTGTCATGCTTCTGTTCAGTAAATGGTGCACACAGGGCCTTAAAACCTTGACATTGTGCACACAGGATCATTAACATCATCTTTACTTTTTGCTCTCAAACCTCTTGCTCAATTTATCTTCCAGTTTTCTTCTTTCCTCTTGCAGCCATATTCCACATCCAATCATGTCTCAGGGTCCATTGTCACTACCTGAACCCAAGCCACCATCATTTTCCCACAAATCATCCAATAATCCTACCATCTTTACCTTTATTCTTGTCAGTATACCACAATTAATTAATTATAAATTAATAAATTATAAATGTTAATTGAATTCTTACTCTTCTCTTTAGAATGTTCAAAAGCTTCCAATTATACTCATATAAAGCTGGAAGTTATACCATGATCTACAAATGCCCCTGCAATGTCACATAGATATCCCCTCCCCATCTTCTCAATGTGGGTCTTCTTCTGTCATATACACACTAAGTTCCATTTTCCTTCAAGCTTTTGCATATGATGATATTTCTTCATTGGGTGTTTTTCTCTGACATTTATGTAGTTGGCTTCTCCTAGACATTAGGTTATAAAATGATGTCAAGTTCCACCCCCAGAGAGGACTTCCAATCCACCTCACAGCCCACTTTTACCTGAGTCACGTTACCTTGTTGACATTTTCATCACAGTCTGGTTCAAGGATTTGATTATCTCTTCCTTAACTTGCCACTAACACATAAAGTTCTTCTTTGCATTTCTGTCTTGAGCAATGCTTGCCATACAAATTTATTGAGAGAATGAACATATAATTCTCTGAAGGACTATGGAACATTCAGATAAGAGGCTGAAATTTCATTTGAAAGATAGTTCTCTCTCCTGTGGGAAAGATGATCAGAGACAGAAAAATATGAATATGTTTAAGGAATCTGTTCACCTCTGACTCCCATAAGTTCAGACTGCCAAGAGGGAAAACAGCTTCCCTTGGTGCTGTGCTAGAAGATACAAGTTTCCTAGGTGGATACTGCCCTTGGATCTTGGATCTGTGTTGGCTTAGGGGTTGCACAGTCAACCAAGACCCATATGCTGTCATGCAGAAATCTGTCCAACTACAACTCTAGGATCCTTCAAATACATCATCATTGTGAGCTAACATCCATCTTCCAGACTCCTGCCCTCCTTTCTACTCTCCAGTATTAGTATCTCATATCAGACATGCTTCTCACCTAGAGTAGTGCATGGCTGAACTCTCTGACCAGACTTTCTATGCCTGAATCAGAAGGGCCAGTGCATGAGTCTGGGCCCTGAGAGAAACAACTGTCTTACACATAAACTAACCAGTCTTTTGGTCACTGGTAAATCACCAAGTTATTGATCCCTTCTCTCTTCAGATGAAAAAATAAGTCAAGGCAAAAAGAAGTTCCTAGAAGTTCTACCTTCTATTTTTTCCATAGATTCAGATTCGGGTAACTCTTGGTAAATTAAAGTGAGATTCTGCATGATCAGGAAGGGTTGCTGGGTATGAGGCAAGACAGAGCCAGTTGATCACACTGTTCCTCCTGCCTTCCCCTTTCCTCTTTCCAGTGATCAAGCAATAAATGTCTCAGGAAAGAAAGCTACGCTGAAAAAAAGAAGGAAGTTATTAAAACGATTTCATAAGTATTGCCACCCCCATTCTCTTTCTCATGCTAACATGCCCAAATACAGTACATGGTTAGTTCCCACATGGAAAAAAGCACACATCTTACAAAGGCCATCAACTCTACCAACACACCTTCCCACTAGTGATCATGTGCAATAAGAATTTCATATAAATTTACACATACTTATTTACATTCAGTAGGTGTTCAATAAGGACATGCACAGAGTGATAAAAATAAGCTATTCAGGAAACCTAACAGAAGCTCTTTTGTAGTAGTAGACTGACAAAACCACATCTCCCATAATTATTTGTTTCAGAGTGAAGCATTTTTAATAGACAAACTCACTGAATCAATTAAAAGTTGGCACTGATTAATTGGCCTCTTGTTAGGATAGTTAATTCATTGCAACAACATTTTTCTATAGTCTACAGCTCAAAAACCTTATTCCTCACATTTTAAAGACTATGACCAGATACTTTTAAAGATATGGAATGAGAGGCAAGAAGAGGAAGTTTCTAATTTCCAACACTCATGGCACTCTGGGTCCAGTGAAACAGACAAGGTCAAGGTAAACCAAAACATACGATCTGAAATCCTGCACTTGCACCTTCATGCCGTGTTTCAACTCATTCGACTTTAGAAAAGCAATAACTGCCAAAAAACCAAAAAGGATTTCTTTTTCTGGTAGTTACTTGTTGAAACCATTGACAAATTCCTCTGAATAATTTAAGTCAGAAGTTCTGGGGTAAGGGAGAGACAAGCTTGTTTTATATACACTTGTAGGAAAACACAGAATTCATCCTATCTGAAAATATTAAATTGGATGGGACATGGATTTATTCATGAATTGGAGGGTAAATCTTTAAGCTTTTAAAGCTAATATCATAGAGCATAGTCAGAAAACAACTCTTGGCATAATAAAAATCCAAAACCAAGTTGGAACCAGGAAAACATTTTTATGAATGACTTCATACTTAATACGGATCAAAAAAAATCTAATAGTTACTAAGCAACATCTTTTATTCAACAAACATTATCACATTCTTTTCCTGTATCAGACAGTACACTAGCATTGTATTGATTTTTTATACTACACACAAAACCATTATCTCTCTTGATATTGTTATTATTTCTGTTCTATAATCAAATAAACACAGGCTTGAGACATTCAAATTCCAAGTCAGTAAATAAGAAATGGAGGCCATTCACTCACAGCCCACAAATTCCTGTGGAATTGGGTCTCTTGCTTAAAACTATGTAACTACAAAGTCTGAAAATAAAATCTTCACCAGATTTTATGTCTCAGTAATATAGATTTTCCATGTTCCTTTCAACCAATCAAAGCCCAACAGTTCCACAAAAACCACAACCTTTCACAACATGCTTCCTTAGCTTGTCCTTTTCTCAGAGAGACATGTCATTTCAGGCAGCCTCGTGTGATGAAAGAGATAATGGGCTTCTCTGGGCGGTAATAAAAACAAAATCACTCCTTTGACAGTAAGTAAAATAGAAATTGAAACTTTTTTAAGAAACAAAAGAATTTTCTGACTTCACAGATGAGCAATCAAGAAACTGTAGGTTTTAAATCTTGGTGTTACTTTGCCTGCTATTTAAAATATAACATGCCAACTCATGAAGTTCACTGGACTCATTTTAACATGTAAAATGCTCAAATTCTATTTGAAAACTTGGACTTTTATATATATATATATATAAGATCAAAACACAAAAGGAGTTAAGGAAAGGGTCCTGTGGTTTGGGTAGGTTCTCCAACACAAGACAGAGGGCTAAGGTAAGGGTGAGGAGAACCCAGCCCTGTGCTCAGAAGATCAAAGGGTGCCCAGGGCTTTGTGGTAAACATCAGTAAGGAAAGATCACTCATTTGAAGCAGAGTACCAGCACTGGGGAGGTAGTACCTCCTTATTGTTTGGGTTTTACTTATTTTATGGATGTTGGGGATGAAGATTAAACAGACCAAGAGGGAAGATCTGAGGGGAGAGGATACATACATTCAATAGGCCCACAAGGAGTAAATAGTAAAACTGAGGCATAAATAGTTTAAAGTCTGTTCAATAGGGAGTAAAGAAGAAGTGCAAAGAGACAGAACAGGTAGCAGTCCTCATTTTGAAGAGTGTCAGAAGAGGGAAGAATCTGAGATCTATATTTTTTTTTCCAGCTTAGAAGTTAGCCACTCAAAGATATTGATTATGCACTAGGAAAACTCAAGACTCCTGGGCTCAGACAGAAGGCTCTACACCATAGCACAGTGAACACAAGAGCCTTGGAGTAGCTATGCTGTCGTCCCTTTTCTCCCATGCTTTTCAGACAATGTAATGGACCCCATCATTGTCTGCTTATGCAGGGAATTGCACTATGGGAAAGGAACCCAAGCCTAGGAAGCATTAATTTTGTATAATGGCAAAGAGCATGCTAGTCTTTTGCTCTAGAATGATACATCAATTGTTTTCTAAAGTTGTTCATCACATAAAAATATTAAAGATCATTTGATAGTCAGGGCCTCTCATGCAATATATATACATAAGACTTGGGAGGTGCCTCCTGGATGGCACTATACCTAGGCCCTCAGTTGTAATCACTTAAGAAAAGAGAACTATGACTCACTCATAATGCTATTCTAGAAAGTTTGACTTAAAAGGTGGAAAAAAATTTGCCTTGCATTGGGCTCTCTAAAAGCAGACTTTAAACAAATAGTCATGTGCAAATCATTTATTATAAACATTATCTGACAACAATCTGGTAAATAAATAAAGTAACCAAGTCACAGTGGACTCTGGACTCCCACACTCACATCCCTGGCAGTCGTTGGCCTAAACCCACAAGAAGGTAGTAAGAACTCTGGGAACTAAAAAGAACCCACAAGCCAGGACAAAGTCCTATAGAAATGCTTAGCTACAGAGAGGACTAAGGGCACAGAACAGTTACACTCACACTGTAAACAGCCTTCTGTCACAGCCTCTTGCAAATAACGATGTGGTCAACATCTCTGGAGAAAACACAAGAGGTACATAGCAGAATGAGGGAAAGCCCAACACCTGACTGATGTAAGCTCACAATTTGTATGCATGATCTTACTCCTTTACTGCCCGTTAAGACTTCTCTTACTTTTTGCTGATCTAGGCAGTTAACATGTTGCCATAAACCACAACTTCCTGCTTGAGATATTTTAATCTGGTTATCATTTTCATAACAGGTTGTGATTGGTGCAATTACCCATTCACCAATTAGTTAGTGAGAACAACAATAAAGATGGAGAAAAGGAAGAGATAAAGGAGGAGGAAGATGCAGGAGGAGGAGGAGGAGAAGAATAAGAAGAACAAGAAGAATGAGAAGGAGAAAGAAGAAGAAGGAGAAAGAGAAGGAGGAGAAGGAGAAGGAGGAGGAGGAGGAGGAGGAGGAGGAGGAGGAGGAGGAGGAGGAGGAGGAGGAGGAGGAGGAGGAGAAGGAGAAGGAGAAGGAGAAGGAGAAGGAGAAGGAGAAGGAGAAGGAGAAGGAGAAGGAGAAGGAGAAGGAGAAGGAGAAGGAGAAGGAGAAGGAGAAGGAGAAGGAGAAGGAGAAGGAGAAGGAGAAGGAGAAGGAGAAGGAGAAGGAGAAGAAGAAGAAGAAGAAGAAGAAGAAGAAGAAGAAGAAGAAGAAGAAGAAGAAGAAGAAGAAGAAGAAGAAGAAAGGAGGAGAAGGGAAGGAGATGGAGAAGGAGATGGAGAAGGGAAGGAGAAGAAGAGAAGGAGAAGGAGGAGAAAATGCTTCATGAAGATCAGAGCCAGTTGCCCTTGGCAGCATGGCAGCACCTCTCTTTTCTTACCCCTCTACTTTCACTCAATGACACATGTCTTCAGTATAAACAAAACTTCCTCTGCATCATTGAATGTGTCCTGGCATCCCTAGTAATGAGCATAAGGCATTTAGTAGAGGGTGTGAGGAGATTAAAGCTGTTACTCTATTGAATCTCTTTAAAATGATGATAAAGTAGCATCATGGGACTGTCCCTTAGTTCTCCCCTCTCATAAGATTCTCCCAATACTATGCTATCTCTTCTTCTTGCCTTGATCTTTGATAAAGTGGAAACCTCCAGACCTTGTGCCATGTCTGAATCAGGAGGCTCATAACAGAATAAAGAGACAAACTAGGTTGAAGTCTATGGAAATCACACAGACTTTCCCCTGCACTGGTCTATGGTTTAAACAGAAATCAATCTTCTTTGAGCTCTTTATTTAACTAGTAAATTCACACTAATCTTGGCCCATTAGTTCACAGACTGCATTAGCTTGGATTCTAGTGGAAAACAGCATATAGAAATTGTATGTTTTGAGGGGATGCCTAGTCCTGGTGGGGTTCACATAGTGCTCAGTTTCAAGGATGCAGACAAAACACCTTCTCTGACAGCAAACTATAGGTTTAGCTTTCCCAGTGATGTCCACAGAGGCAACTTCTAAATACAACCTGGAATTCACATTTCAACAAAAGTGGAAATACTGAATCAGAATGGACAGAAGTTTACAATCAATATTTTCAACAAATATTTATTGATTACTTGCTATGGGCCAAATATGTACTCTGAGCTGATTTTTCAATGGTCAACAAAAGATGCATGCAGACTGCCCTCATGGATTTTAGACAAGAAACATAATAAACAAGCATACAAATAAGAACATAAAAACAAATTATGTCTAGTGTCATGAATAGAAAGTATAAAATGTTCTGATGACATGGGTACTGGATAAAAGGAGACAGTCTACCACAGGAAGGGTAGTCAGAAAAGGACTTCCACACTAGAGCTAAAAAGGTCAGTAGAAGCCTACCAGACAGCAAACTGGGAAAGAAGCACTCACTGAAGAAAAGTATACAAAGCAAAATCAAGAGAGGGCATAGGGGATGTCAAACAGCATCAGGATCTGAGGCACAGTGAGAAAAAAGAGACAGCCCAGGCTGACTGTGACAGAGTAAGGATTTGGTGTGAGTCTATCAGTATGCTGTAAGAAAACTGTAACAACTCAGTGTAGAGTGTGTTGTTGTTGTGGTTGTTGTTGTTGTTGTTGCTGTTGCTGCTGCTTATGTTTTAGGTTGTGTTTTATGGTAGCGGGCATCTGAAACTTGCCAGGCAACCACTCCATCACTGGATTCCACCATTAGTTCTTCCCTTTGGCATTTCTTTTCTTTTCATTTTAACTTTTCAGGTTTTTTTTTTTTTTTATTCTTTGTGAATTTCACATCATGTATCCTAATCCTACTTATAATTCCAGCCCTCCATATTTGCCCTCCACTCTTGAAACCTCCCACACAAAAAAGAAGAAAAAATCTCACCATGGAAGCTTTAATGTGTCATAGTGTGTCACACAGTATAGCCTTTTGTCCTAACAGCTTTATTTGCAAATGTTCATTGCAATGAATCATTGGTCTGGTTCAGAGCCTCTGGTTTCTGATACACTATAGATGCTGGATTCTTACCAGGGTTCCTCTCAGATGGCTTGTTGTTGCCCTGTATCATGGAGATCCTGAAGCATCAGTTCTGTAAGACCACTCCCTTCATACTCTCCAGGAGTTTACAGTTGAGGTAGATGTTGGGGTGTGCCAACTCAAAGCCCTGAATCTGGGTCTGGGTAGTAGCTGAATTGGACAGCCTGTCAGTTCTCCTGCACCCATGCCACCAGGGTTAGCTCCTAAGCACTGCCTGGGCTACCTCACTCAATGCTGCATCTAGCATGGAACAGGGCCAGCTCTCCCACTTTGTCCAGGTGAGGGGCAGGGAAAGCTCTCCTGCCCCTAGAAGCCAGGAAAAGAACCAACTCTCAGTGCTCATTCCATAGGGGTCAGTTCTCAAGCACTGCCCTGGCAATGAGTGGGAGCAGCTTCCCCACTCTTATGCCCTCAGGGAAGGGCCTGCTCTCCCAAGTACTGAAGCCATAGCTAGTGGCCACCTCTGCTCAGCCCTTGTACATTAACAGGGCCCCAGACAGCAGCTCAGACCAGAGACATCAGCACGGCCTCTGGTGGTAACATGGGCTGTGGACATCAACACAGACCCCTGCTGCTGGAGGATCACAGACCCAGACATTGCCCTTGATGGCAGCATGAGCTGGCCTCAGGTAGCAACACAGGCTACTCATGTCAGGCCGTCCCTCATCACCCTCAAGCCTCCAGTTCCACCTCTCTCCACAGAGTTCAAACTGTTCTGCTTCTCTTTCTCTGCTATCTCTTCACCACATACTTGCTCATCATTGTGATGCCCACCAGCCCATGCCACATGTGGTTTGCATTTTAAAAGGATATCTCTGTTTATAGTGTAGATAGATAGTGGTCTCAAAATTTAGGACAATTAAGCATAAGAGCGGGCTTGAGGGGAAAATAATCTCCCACCCCATGTCTAGGACCATGAGGGAAAACTTCCCCCCTTTTCGTCTATTTTCCTGGAGCTAGTCACACCAAAAGGGACACTGTGAGTATAGTCAGAGGGAGTCTATTTTTTTGTTACCATTTCCAATGTGGATTTGAGACCAAACTAGGAGTCAAACAACAAAAACCACTGTGCCAAATCCACTATTTGTATGTGAATAAATGGCACTGGCCCAGATACTAATTTATTGTCCAGAAATATATCTGTGAATATATCTGTGTTACTCACTGGGGGAGAGGAATAAATGCAGACAGAATTAGTGAATGGTTGTAATGTTAGCAATTGCCCTACACTTGATATAACATAAATCACTAGTAAAGTGTCTTTCCACTGGGAGACTGTGTTTTACATATACAAAACTCATAATTTGTGCTTATTGAAAAGATTTGGACACCGGAATGTTATTTATGTTTTTAATTTGTCTGCATCAGTAAATAACATTCCACTTAGCAAGCAGTTCCTGGGCTGAGCACTTACTCCTGAAATACAGAGTCCACGACCTGCCTGGCCACCTCCATGCTTCGTGCTGCTAATCCATAAAACCATAATCAATGTGCTCAATAAATATTTATAGACTAGACAGATGGATGAGTGAATCCTTATATCTTGTCTATTTACAGGAAGAGTCAACCCAATTCAGAACTTGCTTCACAGTCTGTTACACCATTTAATTAACAACATCAGTCCCCTTTGTATTACATGACTTTTATTTCTCTGTGACTACACACCAGTTTGTCATCTTTAATAGCATTGTTTATTCAGTATGAATTTCCTATATTATAGGTTTTTGTTAATTTAAAAAGCATATTTTACTATGTATTAGTGTCTACCTAGGAAGTCTTTTTATATAACTGGTTTACACTCATTTCCTTTAACCTTTTTTTGTACACATTTAGCCAAATATATGCAGAATGTATTTGAATGCCCCAGGAGAAGCTATAAAGATGGGCCAATTTGGAGAATCCATTCTTTTCTTTTCTTTTTGCTTCTTTTTTTTAATTTATTTTTTATTGGATATTTTATTTACATTTCAGATGCCATCCCCATTTCCCCTCCCTAGAAAACCCCTATCCCATACCCCCTTCTCCTTTTTGCTTTTATACAATTTTTTTAATGTTAACCAAAGGCTTTATAAATTTGGTAATGCTCAATATCAATCAGAAGTGTAACCTAATACCCAACGTAGATATATCAACTATCTTTGACTGGTGGAGACACGTGAACATCTGCCTCCATGTCTGGTCCCCCTCTCTTTTTCTCTTTCATCACCTAGCTCCTCCTCTCCTTCTCTTCCTCCTCTCCTTACTCCTCCTATATATCACCCTTTCTGTTAAAATAAAACTTTTCTCTCAAAATACAGTTAAAGCATAACTATACCAATTTATGTCAGTAAGGTACAAGATAGACCTAATACCCAGTCCATCATTTTGTTGACTAAGCAGAACCTCTGTCATCTCTCCTAAATAAAAGACTTAGTTCTGAATATGGCTTTTTTTTTTCTTGGCTTTAGAATGAATTTAGCTGAAAACTATCCTCTCAAATCTTTTGGAGAATCAATTCTTAATGTCCTTACACTGGGAGACCACCAAGTTGATGACAAAAACCTATTAGTTGCATCCTTATGCTTCCCCAGACCATCCCCAAGCTACTGGCTTAGCTCAGGCCTTCACTACCACTTACCTGGACAGTCACAATAACCTCTTACCTGTCACGTTAAAAACAGAGCTGTCATTTCTTTCCTCTTCTCTTCACATAAGACTAAAATATATTTTGAGAAAAGACAATATCATCAATCTAGAGCATAAAGATTTTAATAAATGGGCTTTTGACATGTTACATCACAAATGAACCTTCTGAGTTTGTAAGTGGTCCTTTGACAGGATGCATCATGTCAATCCGTGGCTCAGAACCTTTACTGATTTAATCCATAATTTATATAGTAATGGGTCCTGAAAATTCCATTGCTTCCTTTCCACTGCTAAAGGCAGATCTTCTGTTAAAGCTTGAGCCCGATGCATCACTGTTGTGTAGCTGAAACTGTGCAGTGTCCTTGGAACAAACCCTGCAGACCTACCTACACCAGTCCTTCTCGAACTTAAGTCATTACTAAACCACTGGCCTACTTCAGCCTTCCGTTCTCACCTTTCATGCTATTATCTGCATTCTTTTTAAAAAAAATAAAGCAATTTCTTAACTTAAAGTGGTGACTTCATGTCATCAGTAATAACATCATTAAAAGAAACCAGCACACTATCAAAAAGGCTTATCTGTGTAGCAACAGCAAAAAATGCAGCCGCTGCAAAGGACTCAACTAGCCAACTCTATCACCTCCCCTGAGCAGGGAGAGAACTGGGCAGCAATGATAGGGCATGATAGCCCATTCAATATTGGCTCCACTTCGCATAAATAATCTAAAATTAAATTGGGCATGTGACCCGTGTATCACAAGAGTCTCCCGTGAGTTCCGCAGTTAGCTATGTCAGCTAGACCACCCCGTCTAGTCTGGTCTTAGAAGCATTTGTTTCATTGTCTGCCTTTTAATAGAATCAGATGGCTTTCTTGAAAAATTGAAACCCTAGGAGGATCAAGGGAAGAATAGGAGAGGGGAAAAATGATTTTTTTTTTTTTTTTTTTTTTTGGTGAATAATGTTAAAGGTATAGGAAAAGGAAGAAAACACAAAGACACAGCAAGGAATCGTAAAGTGGAGCAAGCACAACCCAAAGATAACCAGAAGCTCCCTCAGAACAATTTGGGGCTTATTGCACGTGCATAAACCTGGAAATATTATTCATGAAGACTAAATAATATAAATGACTTCTAAAATGTTGACTCTTTTAACAGGAACAGCAATATACTTGTTTTTGCAGATCTGACTCTCCTTGTTTTGAAAGCCTGGGTACAGTCTTGTTATATTTCAGGTACCACAATTTTTTTTGATGCCACTAAATAATCAAAACAACAGTGAGGACAGTCATCATTTCTGGTACCACATCACATTCTAGAACTCCAATTTTGTTATTGCCCTACAATAGATCATGCAACAGAATCTCTATTTTAATCTCCATCTCCTAAACACTTCCTCCATCTCCTGCACACTTATTTATGTTGATTTCTTTCATTTATTCAAAGACCAAGTATATCTCTGCTTTTTCAACTACATTTACTATTGAGAGTCTAGCAGACAAATACATTCACACACTTCATCTACCTCTTCTAACAAAGAGCCTGCAGCATTCCATGCCTGATACCTGGTGTCGTAGTTTGAATGTGCTTGGCCCAGGGAATGGCATTATTAGAAGGTGTGCCCTTGTTGAAGGATGGGGGGTATGTTGAGACTCTCCTTCTAGCTGCCTGAGAGCCAGTCAGTCTTCTGGCTGCCTTCTGATCAAGATACAGAACTCTCAGCTCCTTCTCTAGCACCGTGTCTGGCTGGATGCTGCTATGCTCCTGTCATGATGTTAAAATGGATTGAACATCTGAAACTGTAAGCCAGCCCCAATTAAATGTTGTCCTTTATGAGAGTTGACTTGGTCATGATGTATGTTCACAGCCATAAAACCCTAACTAAGACAGAATTTGGTACCAGGAACTGGGATATTGCTGTGATGGGCCTGACCATGCCTTTGTTTGGAAAAATATGGATTTGGAGACTTTGGATTTGGAAAGCAGTGGGATGCTTTAAGTGGGGCTTAATGGGCTGTTCAAGTATGAATATGGAAGACTTTGTTGCTGAGAGTGAATTGAACTGTGTAAACCTGGCCCAAGAGGTTTCAGTGGAGAATTTCAGTATTTAGACTAGAGACTGTTTGGGGACTATTTTGTTGAAAAATGTGGCTGCCTTTTGCTCTAGTCTGAAGAACCTACCCGAGGATAAGGTAAAGACATTTATATTAATGTCATTGATAAAGGAAGTCTCAAAAAAGCCCAGCACAGACTTTGTTCTCTAGTTTAGTCTCATGAAGAACATTCTTATCAAGCATAGCATACTTTTAAAAAAATACAAAATATATGGTTCAAGTATTAAAGGGGTACCAGGAAGTAGAATGGAAGTGAATCCTGTATTCAAGGAGATAAAAAGATTAAGGAAGTAGTGATCTCAGAGCAAAATCCCACCCAGCAAAACTTATTGTGTTTGCAGTTGAACAAGGGATAGTTTGGACTTTTAATCTGGAATGAACTACAATCCAGAACTGGAGTGCACACTTGTGATCCAGATCTTGAGATCTCAGATCACCAGAATCTCAAATAGCTGAGATGTACTTAAAGAAATGTTCAGCATCCTTAGTCATCAGGGAAATGCAAATCAAAACAACCCTGAGATTCCACCTCACACCAGTCAGATTGGCTAAGATCAAAAACTCAAGCAACAGAACATGCTGGCAAGGATGTGAAGAAAGAGGAACACTCCTCTTTTGCTGATGAGATTGCAAACTGGTACAACCACTCTGGAAATCAATCTGGTGGCTTTTCAAAAAATTGGAAATAGTTCTACCTGAAGACCCAGTTCCTGGGCATATACCCAAAAGATATTCCACCATACCACAAGGAAACATGCTCCACTATGTTCAAAGCAGCAGCCTTATTTGTAGTAGCCAGAAACTGAAAACAATCCAGATGTGCCTCAATTGAAAATGGATACAGAAATTGTGGTTCATTTACACAATGGAGTACTATTCAGCTATTAAGAATGAGGACATCATGAATTTTGCAGGTAAATGGATGGAACTAGAAAATATCATCCTGATTGAGGTAACCCAGACCCAAAAAGATATGCATGGTATGTACTCACTGATAAGTGGATATTAGCCAAAAAGTACAGAATATCCATGATACAACCCACAGACCATAAGAAATTTAATGAGAAGTAAGGCCCAAATAAGGATGCTTTAATCCCACTTAGAAAGGAGAACAAAATAATCACAGAAGGCAGAGTGAGGGAGGAACCTGGGTAGAAGAGGGGAAGGGGGAAAGAAAAGGGGAGCAAGATCAAGTATGGGGGAGAAAGGAGAGAAACCCAGATGGCCAGGAGAATGAATGAAATTTGCAACTTCTGGGGGTGGGGGGTGGGGGACCCTCCAGAAAGTTCCAGAGATCTAGAAAGTGAGAGGCTCCCAGGACTCAATGGGGGTGACCTTAGCTGAAATGCCCAACAGTAAGAAGATGGAACCTGAAGAGACCACCTCCAGTAGATAGACAGGGTCCCCAGTGGAGGGATGGGGTCAACAACCCAGCTTCAAAATTTTGACACACAATTATTCCTGCCTAAAAGAAATGCAGGGACAAAAAAAATGGAAGAGGGATGCAGGGTGGGGGGAGGGGTCATACCCTCTCAGAGGGTGAGGGGGATGGGGTGCAGAACTCTGGGAGGGGGGACTGGGAGGGAGGCAACATTTAGAATGTAAATAAATAGAATAATTAAAAATAAAAAAGAGCCGGGTGGTGGTGGCACACGCCTTTAATCCCAGCACTTGGGAGGCAGAGGCAGGCGGATTTCTGAGTTCGAGGCCAGCCTAGTCTACAGAGTGAGTTCCAGGACAGCCAGGACTTGTTTTGGGGGGGGGGGGAACCACCTCATAATCCTATAAATGTCATTCACTGATGCAAAAGAATGTGATTATTCACACATTATGGGTTCTCCACTAAGAGATGAGAGTAAGTCTCACCCAGGAGCTCTGCTCTGGAGAGAATATAAAAGAAAAGAGGAAAGCTTCCCTTCATGAGTCTGGAGAACACACATACATCTCCATGTATGAAGTAATTTGCGTCAAACAAAGTTCAATAAACTTTCTGTTTATTCACTTTACAACTTGCTCATAAAAATGCTTAAATGTGTTATATGTAAATTGAAACACATCTGTTTTATGATTTTATAATTTTTTTAACCTATATCTGATGTTTTTTTCTTTTCAACTAACCACAACACACTACTATCAAGGAAGAGGTTAAAAATAAATGAAAGGGGAAACACAGAATAAAATTATAGAAATTTTTAAATTTTTTTCTACCAATTACATTTCAGGCAATGTTAAAAATTATATAGAGCATACTCAGAGAATATAACTGGGAAATAATAATTTCATTTTTATGCAGTACAATCAGAACATGAAAATGATGAGATTAAAAGCAGCGGAGTTACCCCATGAGGGGGAGTTCAGGAGGGCCTATTAGTGGCTCCGTAGTACAATCTAGAAACATCTTTATGTAGACTAATCATATTGCAGGTCCACAGGAGATTTACAATCTGATTTGCCACAGAGAACTCCATGTAATTTTCGTTGAGGACTGACACCATTTTATCTTTGCACGAATCCCTGTTTCTCGCACAATTCCGGCCCTTTCTACATTGTCAGTTCTGACAGGCTGATTTAATCTGCTGGATTCTGAATGCCTCTGACCACTGCGGCGAGTCATTAACCTTGACTTGCATAATTGAATTCAAGGTTGATTGCCTGTGACCCTCTGCGCTGAGGTCTTCTAAGTGTACATATTCATTACTGGCGGCCCTGCTAAATGGTTTGCACAGGGAAAGCTGTAGCAGTCAGCCTGTTTGGTATGCAGAGGGCGGAGAGGGCACTAATTGCATGTTAGAGCTGAGGATTAGATTATGAAACGAGCGAGAGAATGAAGATAGATCCTCTGACACTGTCAGATTAGGGGCAGCAACGTGCAGGAATATGACATTGAAATTTACAGTGACATTAACAGAAGGAAATTAGAAACAAATAGACTTTGGGCGTTTTCTGAAAATCTCCGTGTTCTCTACAATCACCTAATAGACAGGACGAGTGAGCTAACATTTGTATTTATCATTTGCATAATTGAGTAGAAGGATGGAATTTTCCAAGACTCGCCTGGAAGACTAGGCAACCACGTTATGGTCATTGCGTCATTACCTGCATTTAAATAAATATCATTTTGAGTTGTCAGGGACAGATCTTCACAGTCCTTTCATAAGAATGGGGAATACAAAAATACTTAAGCATGCGAAATTATTGTGAACAATTCTGAAAAAGCAGTAAATGCTAGTGCTGAGCTTTAGTGAAAAACCAGCTCATAAAGTTGTCACTATTCTGCTTTCCCATTGATCTCACGCCACCTCATAGTTAGAACAAGTGCCTGCCTGTTCATTCACTTCAAATAAGTCTTCTGGCACACAGCATACACACACGTTAATGGTCCACAGTTCCTCCAACCACTTCCTCTTTCCAGAAGGAAACATCCACATGCTTACAAAGTCAGTAGCAAGTAAGCTGACCAGCGGTGATGCTGTGTATAAATGTCAGGGGCCTTTCTCTCTCCCATTTGGCTATGAGATGCTCTTTGAACAACCTTTCTTCTTATTTTGGCCAATTGCTTTGTGATTTATTTTAAATGAAAATGGTGGCCCACCTTTCTGATAACAGAAGAAGTGTACAAAATTTAACAGTGGAGGATGTTTAAAAACAAGCCTGCTTCTGCCTTTGGTGGGTTTTTTCCCTTTGGCAACAGCTGGAAAGACTTGCATTGGTAGGAGTCACAAAGGCTGCCTGCGGAGAGGGCCAGTGAGGCTTTGTGAAGTTTTTTCCCCTATCCTTTCACAGTGAGCCCACAGGCTGATCCCTGTGGTACTGTAAGACGGGAGCCCAGAAATATTCTGCAGCATTTTTAAATGATTAACTTGGTTTCTATTGATCTTTCAAAATGAAATTTATTTTTTGCCACTTTGAGAAACTCTAAATGGAAGAGGTAACTTCTCAGTAATTATGCCTCACTGGGAAATCTCTCACTCTGTAGAAGAAAAAGACTCATGAACCAAACTGAAAAGCAAGAAGAAAGGGTGTGGCTGCTTTTGGGGTTCCATACTTTTGAGAGACTTCATGAGCAATCAACTGGGTGCCTTCCTGAGACACTGGAATGACAGTTGCAGGTAATATCTGTCACCCAAATCCATTATCTGTACATGAAGTCAGCTTTCAAATAAACCATCATGATTTTTTTTATCTTGTAATCAAATAAACTTAGAGTCACTAAAGCTTGTGCTAGAGAGTGTCAGGATCCTGGGCTCTCATGCCAGTCCCATCACTTCCTAACCATATGGCACTGAGCCAGTCTCTCACCATTCAGACTGGCATACCTCAGCAGGTCTCTGCTGTTCCACTACTTAAGTATTATGGAGAATACCAGCACTATTTCAGTTAGTTCTCATAGCCAAAGAAGCCACAACAAAACATAGTGGCTAATCATCACAAAGATTGGATGCTACTCTTCCCTGTTCTGAGAGCTAACGTTCGTTCTATGATGTTCTGCTGTTGTTTGTGTGTGTGGCAGCTGGTGCTAAGTCTCAGCAGGGACTTCAGTCTATCCCGGTCCTTTTTGAACCCTTGTCTCCCATGCTCTAATAAGCTACGATGGACTTCTTAAATGTGTACTTACAATGGCTTCAGGGAACAAGATGGGAAGAACAGATACCCAAAGGCCTCAGTGGCCTTACCTCTGGAACCCAATCATTACCTCTGTCATATTCTAGGGATCAAAGAAAGTCCTCAAACCAGCTCCAACTGAAAGGACTAGAGAAATGGAGCCTGCTTTGTTGTGGTAAATCTCCAACCCCAATTAGCCCGCGCAAAGAACAAACAACTCAGTTATAATATTTATAAGCTGTACATCTGTACACCTAGATTGTGCAGATATACCACTACACTACTCTATTACCCAGCTATGAGATCTCTTGCTACTTGCGGCTCCTCCAGCTACATGGTTTTGTTCCGTCTTCCTTCTACCTCTTCTTGTCTTCTAGTCTCTCCCTCCTTCTTCCTCTCTCCCTCTCTAAAACGTCCAGCCGCACCTTTCCCTTCCACTGCCCAATCACAGGCTCTAGCCTTTATTTGACCAGTTAAAATGGAGAGAAGGTTCACATGAAATCACCTGAGTAGGTGATCGCCTCCTCATCAGGGCAGCCCCTCTTGAGAAAGCAGAAGTAGCATCAAAATACAAACGGCATCAGGGCAATCCACAACATTTTCCCTTTTTGTCCAATTAAAAGGCTCTTTTCTCTCAGATATAAATTGAGCACAACTATTACCATTATGTAATTTATAAAGTATAAGATACACTTCACACTCAGTCCATCAATTTTGTCGATTAGATAAAGCACTCTACCATCTATCCTAACTTAAAAGGCTTACAATTCTACACCTGACTTATATCCTGGTTTTAGCTTGTATACCATCTGAAGACCATTCTTTCAAATCTATATCATCTTTCAATGCTAAACAGCTTGGGTTGGCTATGAGATAACCAGTCTTTAACCCCATCAGAAATCCAAGAACTACTTAAGTATTACATGAAAATATAGGGAGCACAAAACATAGTTTCTAAAAACAACTGATTTATAGAGACAGCTGACTATGTGGACAGTCCCTCATTCCTCAAAACGTTGAAGTATCAGTCTTCAGTCTTCTGGCCCAGGATCACCTGACAGACAAAGTAATGTTTTTCTTTTTCTTTTCTTTTTTTTTTTTAAGTAGATGGATTTCATAGGAAAGAAGAATAGAAGGAGAAAAAAAAAGAAAGGGGAATGATGTAATCATAGTCCCAAAAATAAAAGAAATTTAAAATATATAAGTAAAAGAAAAAAGTATAGACACAGTGTTTTATTCATTGAAGGCTGTCTTTGTAACAATTTATTTTCTAAAATATGTATGATGACAACATAAAAATGTGAAAACGAACAGCAATATATTGTTGATACTTAATTTATGCTTTCTACCACTACAAAGACTGAAAGTCTTGTCAACTCCCCCTGCCCCATCTTATTCAAAAAATGAAACAGAGTCTCATTCTATAGCCCAGGCTGTCTTGGAAGCCACAGTGATCTGCCTGCCTCCAGGCCCTGCAGGTTTTACTTATTTAGTATGTAGATTGTTGACCCAGACTTGTTGACCCTCCAGGTTTGATTCTACTCCTGATTCTCACCAGCTTTGACACTGTCATTTAGTCACTGTGAGCTTTAGTAAAGTCTCAAAGCAAGGGTTTAAATCCTAGCTTCATGGGGTTGGAGAGATGGATCAGTAGTTAAGAGCATTAGTTGCTCTTCCAGAGGACCAGAGTTTGATTCCCAACAACCACATGACAGCTTACAAACTGTAACTCTAGGCCCAGGATCCAATGCCCTCTTCTGACCTTCTCAGGCACTGCACAAATGTGGTGCACAGACATATACAAAATAAAAAGCAAACAGAAAAAATATAAATAAATCCTAGATTCATGAATTGCTGTCTAGATATCCTTGATTAAATGCCTTAATCTCTTTAAGCCTCAGTCCTGCTTCTATAGAAGAGGGCTAGTTGTCATAATGAGTAAGCAGAGTTGTGATACAGGTTAGCATCCTCCATTGAAGCACCTGGACAAGCAGTGCTCAGTATGATAGATCTTAACAGTGGGAATCCAGAATAGTTTCATGATGAAGAGCCAACCTATCAGCTTGGTCCACCATTCAAGGACCCGAGATACAACCTGAGTTACTTATCCCGCAATTTAAAATACATCTTTAGACTTTGTCTGTAGCCTAGTGGTAGGGTGTGTGCCTGGCATGTCATGACCCTAAGTTTCATACTTAGCACCATACACACAAATGTTATAGGTAAATACAGAGACAGAAAGATGGATAGACACAAACATGCACATACCTCTTAATACTAATCAGAAAGTTGGTAACAGTGACATAAAACAGGCTCTGAACCACATTTCTATGCAGCAGCCCCTCTCAGTAAGCATTTTTTTTACCACATCAGACACAGGTGGGGTGCTATTATTCTCCATTCTGGCAATTAAGAAATAGCCTATGTCTTAATGTTAAAATGACCTTTGCTCTACAGTGTCCAACTAACAGAGCACATCATTCACATTCTTTCCAGGCAGGATCAGTGTCCTTTCTTGAGGGTATTGACCACTCATCATGATTCTTTGCTGTTTGACTTACTGCCAAAAAAATAAATAAATAAATAAAAACTGAAAGTGTTTTGTAAATGATACACGCAGGAGGCACATTGTTCTCAGCTGTATTTAAGACAGCTTTGCCTTCCTTGATAGGATACACAAGGGCCTGGTTTCCATATTACCAGCACTGCCATAATGTTCATCACTCTGTGTTTTAAGACACCCCGAACCCCAGTGTCAGCAAGCTTTCTGAAAACAAGGGAAGCAGCAAAATTCTTCCAGAAAGAAACGTGAAGGAAGTTTCTTTTGTTCCTTGCTTTGTGTCTGTGCTGGTACTTGAACTCATGGCCCCCTACATGTTAGGCACGTGCTCTACAACTCAGCTACAACCCTAGCAATTTGATGAATTTTACTTAGTTCTAAAGTTAATTAATGTAAGCTAGAGATGTAACTCCATTGATGAGTGCTTTCGGAAGTTAGCGCGCATGAAGCCCTGGATTTAATCCTCAGAACTGAATAAACTGAGTGTGAGTCAGGAGGGTGGGGAGTTTGAGGTTATTTCCAACTATATAGTGAGTTAAAGGCCAACCTGGAATACCTGAAACCACCCCCTCGCCCCGAAAAAAAAACCACAGTAATTAATGTGACAGTCTATGAAGCATACACTAGTGTTTGATGACCAGATGTAAAACAACTACCAAGATTAAATAAACACTGATGACATTTAAGAAAGCAAAGAAGGAAGAGCCAGTGCTCATCAGATTAAATATGCTGCCTTGAGTCTGTACCGCACTTATTCCAGATTCTAAGAAACTCGCAGCATCTTCTAATGTATGTGCTCAGGATCTGAGCCTCAAGCACCAGTCGGAGGTGCACTAGGGGGAAAAAATGTCTGTGTCTACTCACTCCGACACATTCCTCTTTTCTTTCCGCGGTTACACATGTCTGCACTTTGCACACATCCTTGATATTTGAACAAAGGTCAGCCGAGGGCATCTCCCTCTGCACTTCCTGACAAACATTCTGTGCTCATCATGACTTACCGGCTACGTCTAATTTGTGTGGGGAGTTGTTCTCTTGTTGTGATTGCTGTTGGACTCATGCAATCTAAGGGATAAAAAAAAAAAAAAAAAAAAAAAAAAAAAAAAAAAGGTAGAGGCAGAATCGAGAGGTTGAGTGAGGAACAACCAGGCAAATAGATGGATAAATTCAACAAAATGAACAAATACTTTTTTTTATGCTTTTGAGCCTTTGGTACCTTTCCAAGAAAACCTGTACATGGGTAAATTTTAAAAAAGAAAAGATTTTTTTTCTCAGTTATCTGTGTTTTATCCTGTCTCTGAATAAGGAATAAGTTAGAAACAAGACTACAGGATTATGCCCCCTAAGAATTTACAGTCTTGCAGAAAAAGTAGACATCAGGTATTAAAAAGCCTGTTAGGTAGTATATCGTGCCGGCTGGTGTCTGTTAATGGTATACAAACTAGAGTCTCCTAGGAAGCGAGAACCTCAGTTGAAGAATTGATTGCCTCCATCTGATTGACCTGTGGGCATGTCTGTTAGACATTTTCTTGATTAATGATTAATGTTGGAGGGTTCAGCCTACTGTGGGCCATGACACCCCTGGACAGGTGGTCCTGGGTTGTGTAAGATAGCAGGCTGAGCAAGCAATGGAGAATAAGCCAATAGCGGCGGCCCTCCATGGTCTCTACTTAAGTTCATGCCTCCAGGTGCCTGCTTCCAGTTCCTGTCCTAGCTTCCCTCCATGATTGATTGTAAGCTGTAAACTAAAATAAACATTTCCGTCTACCAGTTGCCTTTGTTGATGATCCCAGCAACAGAGAAGCAAACTAAGACGCATGTAACGAAGGCTAACAGGTGGGGAGGGGGGGGACACAGAAAATGTCCAAGGAACCTCATGGAAAGATAGAAGGTTAACCAGTAAGAGTGAAGATATGAAGCAAGGATAGATCCAAGGTGACTAGAGAGAAGAGGACTTCCCACACACAGACAAAAAAAAAAAAAAAAAAAAAAAAAAAAAAAAAAGAACAAAATAGAACTGATTTAATATATAACTGTGAGCTTAATTACCCTATAACAGAAAATATCCAGAGGTGTGTGACAGAAAGTATTTTTAGTTGCAGTAAAGTATAATCACATATAAAATTATTAGTATATAATAAGCACCTCTTAATGAGTATGGACACATATGTACATAATACCATCACAGCATCCAAAGTATTATGCACACCATTTTCTGAACATCTGAATGTGTATGTTTGTGAGTGACAGTTGATGTGAGTGGGGGAGCACTAGCAACACAGCACACATGTGGAGGTCAGAAGGTCAGAGGCAATGTCAAGTGATAGTCCTTGCTTTATACTTCATTTGAGATGTGTTAGATCTTTTTTCTGTGCTGTAGATTGGCCAGGCTAAATGGCCTGCAAGCTTTCTGATTCTCCTGATTATGTCTTCTATCTCACAGTAGGACTATAATTAGAGATGCCATAATTATGTCCACATGAAGTGAATTCTGGCTGCTTGAACTTGGGTCCTCATGCTCTCACGGGACTCTATGTTCTGAGCCATCTTTCCAGTCCCAGGGATTAATCTTTTAAAAACTAATTTCAACATGTACTCTGCGTCAATGTTCAGACAATTTTGTCCTCTCGGTGCTCTGCAACACATGAATTAGCTGGTACACCTATCTGGTGATGTACACAACATCATCATTAGATGACAGTCATATTTTCTGGCTCCCTTTGCCATGAAGTTCCCGCAAGGAATAAAAGGGGTAACCTGTAACATGCTAAGGATTGCTTTGCACACAGAAATTCATGAGTGACAGCTATCGGTTCATTTTTATCATTATTATTCGAATTTCATTGGAAGCTACAAAGCTCAGACCTATCCCTGCAAGCCCTGTTTCACAACCTCCATGTTGTGTCCTGCCTGTTCCCTTTGCCACGTCTACCCTATGAGGATGCCTGTGGCTGCAATTAGTAAACCAAAGCAATTAAATAAAGTTAGTTAGTGGCTCAAACATCTGAGAATCCAAACATAGGAAGCAAAGTGTGCACTAGCTCCTCCTGGCACCATCCTCTAGGTTCTGAACTTGATGTGTCTACTTCATCCTGACAACAGACAACTTTACAAATGTCAAGGTTTTAAAAAAAAAAAAATGGATGACTCCCTCCAAAATACTACACAGGATTGTCAGAGGAAACAAATGAATAACTTCCTGAGTTTTATTTTGATTGGGCCAGCTTAGGTCATGCGCCCATACCTGAACTAATAGCTGTGACAACGGATTGGGATTTGTCTATGGATGAAGGCCATTTAGTGTTCTTGCCAGAATCAGCAGGGCTGCTACAGGATGACAGGTGACAAGAAATAATGAAGATACA
The DNA here is from genome assembly GCF_011762505.2 of Arvicanthis niloticus. Taxonomy (NCBI): domain Eukaryota; kingdom Metazoa; phylum Chordata; class Mammalia; order Rodentia; family Muridae; genus Arvicanthis; species Arvicanthis niloticus. The sequence continues at coordinate 48,245,313 of NC_047661.1, forward strand.
TGACAAAGTTCTCCAAGACACAGGCTCCACCCTTAATATCACTCATGAATATTTTTTATCTGCAGAAACTCCTTCTCAAAAACCTATTGTTAGAGGCTGGAGAGATGCCTCAGAAGACAAGAATTTGTACTGAATACACTGCTCTTTCAGAAGACTGGAGTTCAACACTCAACATCGTTTGGCTCACAACTGTAATTCCAGTGCTCGGAGATTCAACACCTCCATGGGCACCTGCACTCATGTGCACATATCCATGCTCAGACACAAACACATAGATAGACAGACAGACGCACACACACACATGCATAATTTAAAACAAAATAAATCTTTAAAAAATTACTCCTACAGTCTAACCCTTAATATCTATCACATCATGCTTAACAAACTGTCTCATTTTTTTAATATACCTATAAAATTACTTGTTGATCCAACTATAAATATCACCTCTCTGTTATCACTGCTGAAGGTTCGTGTTTTGAACTCAATCTCCAGGTTTTCATCCTAGCATACTCTAATCGCTTAGACCACATTAATATCCATAATCAAATTTTCCGTTCTTTTAAAATGACATTTTCTATGCCCTGTCTTGTTGAGATGGAAAAAACAAAACACCCAGCACACTGCAAAGCCAGCAAAACTGTTGCCTAGTTGACTCTGCAAACAAAAGGGAAGAAAAACAAAACAAAGCACCCATTACATTAGGAAGCCAACATAACTGTTGCCTGTTGACTTTGCAACCAGAGAGGCCCATGGCTAAAAGGGGCTGAAGTCACTGGCAAAACCTCAAACCACATTCTGCAAACACCACAGCCTGGGAAAAGACAGGTACTGCCAGCCTTGGCTTTGTAGATCCAGTTTTCTAAGGAAAGCATTCCTTAGGAAATGGCTGCTGCTGAAGATGACTTCCAAAAAGACAGTGAGAGAAGTTGAGAGAGCTAGGCCTGGAAGAAATTCTAAAACCATTACACCCCTGTCATAAATTCTCTTTGCAATAAGGCATAACATTATAAACAGACACAGAAGCCTGGATAAGGATAAGGAGTCCAGGAATTAAATTTATACCATTCATCTGGGTCATAGGATCACTAGTAAAACACTTCTTTCTCTTAGTAGCTGTCAATCACAAGTGGCATGAGTTCCCCAGGCCAAAACAAGTGTCTCTGCTCTACACAGAGTGTGTTGTCTTCCAGCAAGGATGCTTCTGACCTGGACAGAGCTGTAAAGCCTCTATCAATAGACAGGATCTCTCCATCTGCCTTCCATATGCAAAAGAAAGTCAGACAGACCAACCGGCCAACCGCCCTAGAGGAAGGATGCTCAGCCGACTGAACTCCAGGATCAGAACCAAGAAAATGGTGCCCTGGCTCTGCCACTGAAGTGTCATTTAATACATAATTTAAATATATAACAAAATAGATACATTTTGTTGCTGAAGTTTGAAAGAGAAAGTGGGTTTTGCAGAAATGTGCAAAGAGGATTCTTTAACAAAAGTTTTTAATTGGTAATTTCAAACTGGACATAGATAACAGATGCCTATAACCTCAAGATCTTGAAAGACTGAGGTAAGAGGATGTTGAGATCTGGGTCAGTCTGGCCTATGTGGTAAAATTTCAAATCGAAACACTGTTCCAAAGAACTAACAATATACAATCCATACCACATCTTCTCTCTCTCTCTCTCTCTCTCTCTCTCTCTCTCTCTCTCTCTCTCTCTCTCTCTCTGTGTGTGTGGGGGGGGGGTGAGGGTGATATGGTTGCCCCATTTGTGGCTGACTACTCCACTGACAGTCCACATGTTGGCCAGGTGTGAACGCAGGTGTGAACATCTGTATTAATCACAGCTTAGTGCACAAGGAAACATACAGAATGAAGTCTGAGAGCTGCGTTAATATATGGATAGAGAGACACAAATTTAAACCACAGCTTGATACTGTGTCTACTTTGTAAGTAGTAGTGATAGTAGTAGTAGTAGGTTTGTCCTGAGGCTTATGAGCACCCCCACCTATAGCTTCTTAGCCATTTTCACAGTACCAGGTATGTGATCCATCTGTGGAGTGGGCTTCAACTCTAATCAGAAAGCAGTTGGTTATTCCCATAATAATCATGCAACTTTTGCACCCATGGGCATAGTTACTGTGGTTCATGGAATTGGTATCCAGGTAAGATTATTGGTGATCTTTACCCTTTGTAACCTACATAACATCTGGAACTATGAATGCTAGCCAAAAGAGAGGGTTTTCTGGTCAGTACCGACTTGATTTATCCATGTCCTGTGACCAACGTGTATTAATTATTTGATTAAATACAAGCTTGCTCTCTCTCTCTCTCTCTCTCTCTCTCTCTTAAAAAACATTTTTCTCTGGTAAACATCTTGAAAAATCTCATTGTAGCATTTTCATAAAATGAGTTCTGACTGTAGATAAAAATCACAAAAATCCTAGGAAGCTTGTAAATATCCACTTCTAAACTTAAAGACTTGGATTGATAATGTCCCATGAATTAAAAGATGACATTTTAGTGACTCCTTTAGGCTCACAATTGGGACAAGTGTCAGACTGAAAAATAAAATTCACAACATTTCAAACCTGATGTTCAGATAGTCTCTGCGGGACCAAGGCCTCTTGTTCAAAGCCCCGAGTCTTGAGGACTTTGGACCTGCATAGTGTTTGCATTCTCCTGAAAGCTCGTTGTACCCTTACTGCCATCTGATTTCACTTTGACTGCTATCTGCCCCATCTTTTTTGTGAATCCAGACTTACTCACTTTCTAGCCTCCAGTCCTTGGAGAGTCAGGAGCTGCCTTCTGAAGTCACCCGATGTGCCAAGCCCAGAAGGTCCAGCATCAACCTGGATGTGCAGTCGTCAATGTTTACAACATCTGCAAACAGTATTCTGTGCTTTTCCTCATCATTTTATTTTGTCTACAGGAAAGGGTCAGCTCAGTGAATATGGCAAGTGAGTGTGTGTGTGTGTGTGTGTGTGTGTGTGTGTGTGTGTGTGTGTGATTTTGAAGTTATTTCTGTAGTAGAAAATACTGTTCATGATTTTTACCCCTTTATGAGCCACCAAAATCTAAGCCATTAAATCTCCTTTGGAAAAACAGCTGCCTTTAATACCTGCTAGATTTTCTTTAGTGAGAGTGAAGGTCAAAATATGAATTCTAAATACAGAAAATCACCAGGTCAGTGAATTCTCAATGATATGTGGCATTTCAATTCCTCTGTTCCATGTGACTCCATCCATACAACTTATTCACATATTCATTCATGTGACAGAGATTTATTGGGCATCAATGTTCAAGCATACTGTGGGCTGCAAATCCCCACAAGGAATGGCCCCTTCTCTCCCACCTTAATCACTGAAAACAATTCCAACATGTTGGTGTTCTTGACAACAGAGGGGCAATGGGTACCCACGAAAGTAGAAATAGAGGTTTGAACTCTGGGGAGAGGCAATGAGATATCCACAGAGTATTTCCGGGGGGAGATGGTTTTGAAGAGCACAGGGTGCTGTGCTTCAGAAGAAGACAGAAAGAACAAACCAGAGAGAAGAGACACATACAACAAAGCCAATCATTAAGTGTAAGGTCAGAATCAGGACAGAAGGTGTTTAATAGGATGTGCTGAGGTCTCTTTAGTAAACAATAGTAGCTACTGAAAAAAATGACCCAAAGAGACCTTTTGACAACAACAATGTGGCTAAGTGTGGGTAGAAGGTGAGATGAAAAGGAGAGAGGGAGAAACAGAAATACTTCCTGAAAGGCTGAGGCCAGAAGCAAGTACGCTGGCTGGGCTTGAAGAAGGAAAGAGGGAACAGGAAGGCTTAGAAGGAAGGGTGGCAGAATCTGTGGTGGGAAGATGTGGACACACAGAAGACATAGGAAGATGGTAGAGTGGAAATGCAGGGTGAGGAGCACCCATAAGACGGGACAGTGATGCTGACCCCTCACAAACCCTAGGAAAAGGACACTTGGATGGGGAAGTTCTCAGCCTCCCCACTTCACAGTCGTCTTCTCTTGAATCATTTTCCAGCTTGCCTATGTCAGTAGTAGGCATCTATTCTTACCAAAGCCAAGAAGCAGGTATTATGTGTCTATTACCTATTTATTTGTACTAACAAAGAATGCAGAATGTTTCCATCTGTCTGTTCATGCTCTGTAATGCCAACTCCATTTTCTCAACTCCAGTTCTCAAGTTCCCTGACACTAAGATCTGGGTTGTTTTTGAAAGTCTGCATCTGTCTGAAGACGGTCATTTTGTCATTGGTCTGGGAACCTCACAAATTGCTGTATTACCTTCTCCTTACAGCAACTCATAAAAAAGACAGGCAAACTTTTAGTTTGCATGGACTTACCTGAAATTAAGCTTGAATACTTTATTAACCTTTTATTTACCCCAGTGTAATGACTTTAAATTTGTCGCCGCAGTTGACAAATTGAAACTTCATGGTCCTTTGCATTCTTTTGTAGAGAGAAATCAAATATTTGATATTTGATTCCAAAATGTCTCCATTTTCCTGACCTCTCTAAAGGGGCTCATGGCTCTCCAACTGAAATGTTCTCCTTCGCCACCCCACCCCCCACTCTTTTAGTTCAATTTAACATTTTTAATTCAGAAAAGATGGGAAACCAGGAACACAGGCAAAATTAGTGGCACCCTAATTATACACCTGCTGAAGAAAGACAAGGAATAAGTCTTGCAAGTCATGTGCTCATAGGCAAGTCTAGCGCGCTGGCAACACCATATGAATTAGGACTACATAGGGTCTGCTTAATTAATACATAGTTTGTGCTTAGCTATTGTAGCAATCCAGGTAGGACCCATAGGAACTTTTACCAGAAGACTGGTAATTGCAAGGAAGATGGACGTATTTAAAGAGAGTTGACTAATTTTAATACAGATCAAAGAGGTTTGGGTTTTTTGTTTTTTTTTTTTTAATAAAATTGGACCTAAAAGAAAATGCTAAAAACCTGCCTTTGCTTTAAGCCAAGTAAAACACAAGCTAACTTTCATTTGCATTTTTATACAAATAGTTTTGGGCACTGAAATAGCATAATTTTGCATTGCCAAACCCTGTCTGTATTCTTTTTAAATAATTTATTCTCTTGAAGGTATTTTTCAACTCTTACAATTTAATTTTTTTAAAGGGTAATTCTACCTTCCATACAAAAGACAGACTTTCCATTTTTAAGCCTGTTACCTAGAGGCACAATTAAAATGGAAACATTAAACAGAAATAAAACACAATTTTTCAGCTCTTTTCATCCACCAGCTGGTTCATCTCCTAGCCTCCCTTGTCAGTCAGTTCCAAATACATTAATCCTTCATCTAGTACCTATTTGCATATCCTTCAAATTACAAAATTTAATTGTTGGAGCCTCAGTTCAGGTAAGCCTAAATGCCTACAGTTTGTACACAAAGCTTTGCTTGTCACAGTGTGCTGGGTCTTGGGCCCAGTTCCTTAATCAGTGTTTTCTCCAAGTAGATCTTCACATTCCCTAACCTTTAAGAATCCCTTAGCTCGGGCCTCTTGTTCTCTGCCTGGCAGCTGGCCAAGCTCCAAATATGCCAATCACTGAGCCCCTCCTCGTTAGCATCTCAGGGAAACCTTTGGCTTGTTCAGAACAAATAAAATTTAGCTGCCCCTTCCTTCTAGTGTTAAAAAAATAAAATAAAAAACACCAATACCGATTAGGATTTGCCTTTTTCATTTTTATTATTAGGCACCTTGAGGTGCCCATGAGTGGGTCTGCACTGTGTTCATTGAACATGTGGTGTTGTGATAGCTGGTTATGATTTTCTAATGTTTTTCTGCAACTCTAACCATATGTAATTTTGAATTAAATGAAAGTTAAGTACTAAAACGTTTCGCCCAAAGGGAATTCAGATTCTCAATGTGCTTTTAATAACTGTTTGTAAAACATTTAGGAAAATCTATGGCAACACATTTAGGGGAAAAAAATCAAATTACTCTTGCCTAAAGATGTTATTCCAGTGTCTAAACTTCACGAAACACCCTGTGTGGCCCAATTGTTGACCTAATGCAGTCAGTAATACTTTAGAATATATTGTATATACGGGACCTGAATTTAATTTGTGTAATATCCTTAACAATACTTCTTTAAAATATGTCCTGAACACTCACTGAAACTTCTGTGGATGTTGCAAAAGCAGTCTCATCAAATACCTCTGGAAAGTTGCAATTAGAGTCGACTTGGGTAGCATTAAACTGAATTGATAGAATATGATTTAGATCCATTTAACAGCCATTGCTTTTTGAGGGAGAGAGTATTAGAGGTTTTGAGACTTTTGCAAAATCTAAAATAAATGTCAGTGTGTACCCAAATCCCAAGATAACGGAATATGGCATACGGTGACAATGGGGACAATGGGAAGAATGTTCTAGAGAACTAATTGGTTGTGTAGACGTTTCTTCTGAAAGCACAATTTGAAAAATGAACTAAAGATTAAATTTGACCTGAATTTCCATTTTCCTCTCACACACATAAATGTCTATGTAGCTAATTTGGGAAAAAATTCAAACCATAACCTTCAATGTACTGCTCGAAATCTGTGCTAAATGTGAATACTGCAAATCACCTTTCATCCAGAATGATGGTGTCCTTGAACCTAACCAGGCGATAATGAGCTTTTCTTTCTCTCGCTTTTGTAATCCTCCCAGAAGCATCATTAGAATACAACCATCTCGTGGTACTTTTAGAGGCATTTCCCTCTGCGACCATGCAAACAGTTACAAAAACTTGTAACATTTGTAAGCCGTGCCCATCAAGAAACAGGTAAAGTACAATGATCTAAAACACAATGGCAGCTAAAGGACTCTTTACTCTGAAAAGATCAGGATGTCTAAGTGACAGATATGTCAGAACCATCCCCACTGAGAATATGACCAGAATTTTTATCCCACACTCATTAAATTACAACACTGTGTGACTTTATAAGCCCCGACTGACATGGCATCTTTACCAAAGGGACTGTTAATAAGTGGCTGGAGATATGGGTGCTCTGTTTGCACCTCACACACTTCTGCACCATTTGGGTGACTTTTTATTACTGAGAATGTATCTTCTTAATGAAAATGTATCAGTCCGTTTTATTGGCATTCCTTTTCTCATCTCCTACATGCTACTTTCTGGTGTTTCTCATGACTAAGCAATGATAGTCAAAGATGGGTAATGTATACATTATACTTATATGTTACAAATTATTTGACAACATTCATAATAAAAGTTTTTAAAGGTATATTATATTCTTTGAGGTTTCCATACATGTATACAATGTATACTAACCATACTTGCCCTCACTATTATATTTGTAAATATGCAGCTATAGGGGACAGTTTTCTTTATCTGCACTAGTGTATAGTTTGATAGTATTCAAGTTGTAAATCACAATGCTTTATTTGTTTTAGAACTTAAAACATGTATGAAGGGCTAGCTTTTACATGGCTATATGGGAGCAAATATCAAGAACAAGAAACAAAACACGAATAAACTTGCTTCCAAATATTAACATTTAGTTGACTGGAGTAGATCTGAAACAGAAGTCCAAAAATAATTGTGTGAGGCTGAATTAAACCTCCAAGCAAAGCCGGGCGGTGGTGGCGCACGCCTTTAATCCCAGCACTTGGGAGGCAGAGGCAGGTGGATTTCTGAGTTCGAGGCCAGCCTGGTCTACAGAGTGAGTTCCAGGACAGCCAGGACTACACAGAGAAACCCTGCTCAAAAAACCAAAAAACAAACAAACAAACAAAAACAAAAAACAAAAAAACAAAACTTCCAAGCAAAACTTCAACAAATGTCTCTCTCTCTCTCTCTCTCTCTCTCTCTCTCTCTCTCTCTTTTTCTCTCTCTCTCCTATCTTCCATCCTTCCTCTTCTATCTTATGGATCTTGCCATGTAGCTCAGGCTATCCTGAACCTCCAGATCCGCCTGCCTCAGCTCTGCCAGTACTAGTATTACATGTTTCTAAGTGTGTAACAACACACTGTGTTTAAAGTTGCCATTTTTTAAAATTGGCAATTAGGGTACAAGTATCTTTTTAACCATAGAACACCAATCTCACTAGACTGCTAGGGTAGCCTGTTCCCAATACTCTTTAAGTGCCCAGTACCTAATAAGGGTGGCAAGAGCTTCACTAAAGCAGATGACAACAGAAAGTCCCTCATTGGAATAAGTGATAGGGACAGAATTTGTCCCTAAGCAGAATTGTTCTTAGCCCAATTACTGATAATAAAAAAAAAAAGAAAACACAAGATTTGCTGAAAAGAAATAATTAATAGATGTGAAATGCATCATTTTCAAGTGTGCCTAGGTATGTCACTGTCTTGATCCTAGTCTCCTGCTGCAAATATAAGCCCCACGCCATAGCCAAGGAGACCCAAGCCAGCAGCAGCTGCTTTGCAAACACTCACCAAGAACCCATTGGAATCTTCACCCTGGTGTGAGTCCAAAGTCAGGTCTACAACTTCCCAACCACTTCAAAAGCATGGCTTTCAGGTACAACATGTTCGTCTGAATTAAAAATTATTTGGACTTGTTTCTTCTTTACAACTTCAAATACTGAAACTTGAAAGTGTGTTCAGAGGATTCCCAAGGTCATTTGGGGTTCTGGTCTAAACGTACTATGATGAAACTGGATCCTGAGCGTTTAAAGCTCAGGATGTGGCTTTTCTGAGCATCTGGGTAGAGCACTCAGGTCTGTAGAGGACTGGTGGACAAGAGAAGCCCAGCTTTGCAGGCCTGTGCCTCAGGCAGAGAATACAAACCAAGAGAAGGACAGACCAGGGCAAAGGTAATGCAGCCCTTATAGCCAGAGGCATTGAGGAAAGTCAGCAGATGTGGTGGCACATGCCTGTAATTGCAACACTGGGGAGATAGTAGCATGAAGATCAATAAAAGTTGGAGGTCATCCTAGCCTACATGCAAGTTCCAGGCTAGCCAGGCTACACTGTAAAAAACGTCTCAGAAACAAAGGTACGAGAGTGTGGATCCTCCATTTCCTCTCCTCTCTAGGTCCTGGGAGGTAAGTGCTTGGAGAAGTGGTTATTATTTTAAATTAACCATCATCTTTGAGACACCACCAGACAGGTACTCATCCCGGCTCCTCCAAAGTTGCTTGTTCTAGTCTCCTACTTGTGAAATGAGGGCATCTGTAGGCAAAAGCATCAGTGTCTAGGGGAAGAAGTCAAAGGATTGCTAAAAGAAATTAGTTTTTGAATCTACCCCAGCATCACGCCTTGGTTAGTTGTCTCCTGTAAGAATTGATCAACAATGAGGTTTGATAGAATGTATCTGAATCACCAGCTAGCCCACTACAAAGAAAGAAGTGGGCACTGCAAGTTACTTCACAAACACTCAGGTCAAACCGTGGACATTCAAAGTTGTGAGGATGTGGAGAATCTAGAACCCACGCATACTGCTAGAAGAGATGTAAAAATGGTACTTAACCTTTAAAAGAATGGCTAAGGTTTGTTGTTGTTGTTGTTAAAAAATATTCTTTCTGGAGCTGTGGTACATACCTTTAATCCCAGTACTGTAGAGGAAGAGGCAGACAAATCTCTGTGAGGTTGAGACCAGCTTGGTTTACAGAGTGAGTTTGAGGACAGCCAGGGCTACACAGAGAAACACTGTCTCGAAATGACAACAAAAATATTCTTTCCATGTAGCCCAATATTTCCACTCACAAGTATTTATGCAAAAGAAATGAAGACATGTAAGTACAAAGCCTTACAAGCAAATATTCATAACAGAACGATTTAAAGGAACCAGAAACTAGAAGTGATCTATGGCGGGAGTTGCTAAGTAACAGGAAACAAACTGCTGACTCACATTTATTGATGAATGTCCAAAACTGTATTCCATGTAAGAAAAGCCCGACAAAAGTGACTGTATACTGTTGAATTCCACCCACCAAAAATGGACATGCAAAAGTGTGGAGAGAGAGAGCTTCTTTGTGCCAATCTGAGCAGGGTATAAAAGTCAGAGTGCACTCCAGATAAAGCAACTTGGATCATGATGGCTGCGTAATTTTATCAATTCACTAATACCTGTTGAATAGTGCAATTATCATAGCCAAATTACATGGTGTACACCTAATGCCCCAAGCCGTTCATTTAAGTGAGTGAAGGAGTAAAGGGGAAGAAAGATGGAGAGAGTACAAACATGGGATGAAAGAAAAGAGACACAAACTTGCTAGAAAGTGGTATTGTGCCAAGAAGCATTCGTTCGTGAACCCCAAGAGACCACCAGTGTGCCGTTTCCAATGTAATGGCATTAGGGTCTCTTTATTACATGCTCTGACCCAACCCTGACACAGCAGGACGGGAAGGCAGAGCAACCTCAAACCTTTGGCAGGACAAGGTTGTATAGGGAATGAGAGTGAGAGAGGGATGTCCAGCCATCTAATAGAGTGACTATTATTAGCTGACAGGTGTTCTGAAGCAAGACGGTGCACAATCACAAACGGTCTGAAAATACATCTAAAACAATCAGACTAATCTTTCACTAACTGTTGCTAGGAAGTAGTTAGGGAGCAACTCTAGCCAACCACAAGCCATGGGGTCCTTCCTAGTACTTGGGTGTAGCTTGGGTTCAGCCGGCAGTCAAGTTCTCAGGTTTTTTTTGTTTTTTTTTTTTTTGTTTGTTTTTTTTTTTTTTTTTTTTTTTTTTTTTGATGGAGGCAGTTCCCAAGATAGAGTAGGGTCAGCCTCTGTACTCTAGAGCCTTGAGGCAGTCACAGCTGCCTTGTTGTCTGTGCCTTAATGTTTTCAGATCAAAGTCCACACTGTGAGAGTTTGCCGAATTTAGAAATATTTAAGGGTAGCAACGTGATTCCAAACGCTCCAATCAAATGAATTAATGCCAAATGGCTATGTTGCCATGGTTTCTCCCTATGTGCATTTTCCCTGAATATTTGATTCTTGATTTAGTTCACAATTTATATTGTCTTTGCACTAATTAAATTATCCCAAAGTTTTGCAACATTTTCGGCACCTTGCAGAAGTAGTGAAGCTGAGTCGAACTCCTTGGTTATTTTGTTTGTTTGTTTAAATTAAAATATAATTACATCATTTCCCCTTCCCTTTCCTCAACCCTTTCCATGTACTCCCTTGCTCCCTCTCTAGATCATGGCATCTTGTTCTTAGTTGATATATATATAGATATAGGTATAGGTATAGGTATAGGTATAGGTATAGATAGATCAGATATATTTTATGTGATATATCCTATGATATATATGTGATATATATCACTAATATATAATATATATCTATTATATAATATATTATATATCATGTTATATATTGTATATATATTAGATCCCAGGACACAAACTTGTAACATAATCTAAAAAGCATTTAAGAACTCTGGGTGTGAGCAAGTATCATATCCTGCACTGCTTGTGCAATCATCATACTTTGCAACAATACTTCTGAAATACTGGCTTTTAGGCTCCTGTACTTGAGTCACTAAAATTACCCATAAACTTTCAAGGGCCAGTAATACAGACATTCAGGATGTAACATAAAAAGGAAACAAACGTCGATCACATTTTAACAACTGGCAAATAAATGTGCCTACCTACCATGAGTACCTGTCCGTAGAATAGAGTTCAATCCAGCTGAGAGGTGTTTTGTTTTGTTTGTTTTGTTTTAATCTTAAGGAGACACAAATAATTTTTTAAAAAATGAATTAAAAGATTTGACAAATGCGACATGTGAAACAGAGCAGCTTCACATGGCCAACGAAAGCCTCTCCCTCCTGGGAGAAGGCTCACTCTTGTTTCGCTTAGCCAAGCTTAACACACAGACATTTAAAGAAATGTGTCCCCAAATGGTGATCTCTTTCCTCATGACAAAAGGATTTTAAATATTTTTTATGTTTGTCGAAAAAAAATACTAACAAAAAGCAGTTGTAGACATTTTGTAATTCTTTTTAGAAAAAAATAGCTGTGGACACATAGTTAATTCACTACAGCTGAAATTTCATCAACCAAGCACACTAATGAGCACTGCCTGGGGACCCCTAATTACATCCACTGGATTTCTGTCACTGACATTAATTTCCGTCAACTTCTAGAAAAGTCTTGATGTCTTCTGGATTTTTCAAGCAGGAAAAATTTAAGGATTTCGACAGTTTCTAACTAATACTAATTTTAATAACTGGCAGTTTTACAGCAGAACACGGTACTGAGTTGGAAACACCACGGTGTCATTCACGTGCACGTCAATATTCATTTTCTCAAGATGGCTGGTGAGTTCACAGTCAAAACTGTTGTTCATTATACTATTTTTGTTCTTGATGTATACTCTAGGGTTACTTCAGAAAATTAGGTCCATATAGCCGTCAAGTCAAATTCTTGAAATCAGAATCCTATTCAAAGGGTTTCCAGGAGATTGGCTTCCAGCTCATCTTCTACTTGCTAATTCTGCAATTTAAAACAAAATGTTGTTTTGCTACTATTTTATTATAATTGTGTTACATGAACTTCCTGCATTATTCTCGGCATGAAATTGGAAAGCATACTTTTCAAATGAATCTTCTCTGCATCTTCTGCTACATGATTGAATAAATAAGCACAGTGCAAACATTGCCTAAGTTTACAAATGCCAGACTTGCAAAGATCGCATGCACTTAAGTGGCCACAGATGCCCTGACCTACACTCAAGCCATGCACTGACTCTCTTATGGAATATTTTATGGAAAATCTTAGGACTTCTGCAAGACCGTGGAATCCTCTAAGTAGCAGATGACACCACTCAGAAGTGACACAGCAGAGGGCATACCCAGTCTGCTCTAGGTTTCTTCCACCACAAATTGCAGGAAGTTTGGTATATCTCTTTTTTATCATAATGCCCAGTAGTCTTCAAATTACAGATCTCTTTGAATTATTAAGCTTCTATAAAATGCAAATTCCTCTCAGTGATATAATTATATTGTTTATTTAAGCCAGATTGTATTGTTCTTAATATCTCACTTTATGTGTGATCAAGGATTACCAAAGAGTCCTTGATCTTCATAGCTATGGTGGCCTGGCAGGAGCTGTAAGGATTCACTATGTGGCATACCTTCCCTGAGAACTCCATGTGGCTACCTGCCTTTAACTCTCAAAAATGCCTGGGAAGGAATTTCAGAGAGACAAAGTAGTAGTTCCCAAAGTATGGTCTCTGTACCACCAATTTAATCCTCACTGGACATAACACACACATATGCACACACACACATACACTCAAGTAACATAAAGGATCTGTTCATTAGCTAATTTAATTATAATGACCATTTTATTATGTAAATATGAATCAAATATTTTATGCCTTCAATATACAGATGCATCATATACATACACATGTACACATATGTATATTATCCTAGTTGGTTCCTTGTTAACTTGACACAAACTAGTCATCAATTGGGAAAATGGCTCCATCAGATCCTTCTATAGGCAAGTCTGTAATGGCATTTTTTAAATTAATGATTGATATAAAAGGGGTGTGATGGCTATTTTTGGTAGTGAACTTGACTACATCTGGAATGAACTATAATCCAGAAATGGAAGGCACACCTATGTTCCAGATCTTGAGGCTGGAAGACACAGGCCTCTACCTAGATCTAACATAGAGATATTGAGGCATAGCGGCCATGAAAAACTTAGGCCCAGGCAAGGTAGTACACTCCTTTAATCCCAGGAGACTGAGGCAAGCAGATCAGAAGGCTGAATTCAAGGCCAGCCTAGGACAAAGCAAGTTCCAGATCCAGGTGTGGTGGTACGCACCTTTAATCTGGGCCACACCTTCTGCTGAAGCCTGCATAAGGGCATTGGAAGAAGGGGTTTAGGGTTTTGTTTGTTGTTTGTTTGTTTGTTTGTTTGTTTGTTGATTTTTGATTTTTTATAATTACAGGTTATAGCAATGAAACAGCCAACCACATAAATAGAATTTATAGAATGTTTTCATGACTACAGTCTCAGATGACCTTCACAATAATCCTACAAGATAAGCATACTGTACAAAGTGAGGACATGAACAATCCATGGTATGTTAAACAGAAGGTTTTTATCATAGATACGAGACAGACCAGCCAGAGGCATCTTTAAGAGTTCAGAGAAGTAGACTGAATGTGGCCAGCAGACTGGACCTGGCCATGAAAGAAGCAGAGGCCAGACAGGGAATAGCATAGAGGGCATCGGAGACAGAAAATGGGGAGGGAGACAAGAAAGAGCAGGCAAAAGAGGGTGCACAGATAAAATAGCAGAGTTCTAAGAAGCATTGTTAACTGGGGAGAGAGAAGCCCAGGAGGAGTTCAGGGTAGGGGAGGAGATGAGAAGAGCCAGGATGCTAGGTAGCATGGAATTTGAAATGTGTAACAGGTACTTGTGATTCTGAGGGAGCCTGGAGGCCAACATGTGCTTTGATGTTAGCATAGGCACCACAGATAGCCATCTGTCCCTTCTACCAGTGATAAGGAAAATAACTCTTTTTAGGAGAGGGCAACTAGCTCCACAAGTTCCTGAGAAATGCTGGCTTTTGTCTAATCTCCAGAATTTGTGGAAATAGGGTTTTCATGAACAGCTCAGCCATGGAAGCCAAGACCTAGAGACTTGCCGAATAGCTGAACTGTTGCATGTTGGCAGCAACACTGAGATCCTATACGATGGCCAGGTTCTGCTCTCAGTACCCATCTGGAAGTCACAGGGGCAGCTGATGAAAGTGTTGGCAGAGAAACGGATTATGTGTTTTACAGAGCATAAGGTAGTACTATCTTTTATCCCCCTAACACAACCTGTCCTCTTGAGTCACAGTTGGCTATGGTTCCAATTGGCCATAAAGTAACATCTTGGTTTCACAATAAAAAGGAAAATAAAATAAAGGTAGATCGATGCTATAGTAGATAGTCTATGTATGATTAGTCATATTGGAAAGAAAGAAAGCACCAAGGGGTAGGGCAGTGTGTGACAGGGTCATGGTGGAATGTAGAATTCTTAAATATTGGAGCATTACTAGAGGCCACCAGAAAAAGCATGAGTAACCCAAGGCAAACCATGCAGGGAAGAAAGCCAGGGAGAGCATGGAATGGCAGGATCCCTGGCCTCCATCTTCAATCTTCCTAAACAGTGGGAAATGTCTTCTTCATGGGCAATGGTGTGGAAGTGATTGGGTGGACTGTCATTCGAAGTGGTTGATTCTCTGTCCTGGCATTTCAAATATTACCAAGAGCCTCAGAAATTTTTATTTAGCAAGTAATTACCAAGAAAGGCTATGGAGGGGAGACAGATTTAGAAAACATGGGGTATTAGAGGGGAAAACTTGGTGTACAGTCTAAGGTTTGATTTTCTTAGCATAAATATTAACAAGTGAGCAGCTTGCATCTTGTCCAAACCACTCTGCTATAAGTGCTTTGCTAAAACTTACCAATGGTTTTTATTTCTATAATAGTCATAATTAGAACAGTTTTCTAAATACATTGGTTTATATCTTATAACAAGTTCTCCTTCAAAGATCTTTATCACTATAAGCATTTCAGAGGAGCCTTTGAATGACAGGGAATGGTGTCTGATAACCTCTACATTGTGAAGAAGAGAGGAGAGTTCAGGCTCAAGCTGAGTCCTAAAGTTTATGTATGAATAGGGTATATGGATCAGACATGGAGAAACACCTTCCAGGTGTTGTGAGATGCTGGTGATAAAGACAAAGGTAGTCTGGAAGGTTGGAAGAACCCACCTGCCATCTTATTCTATATATATATTGGGCAAGCCCCCATGTGAATATAAGATGTCTGATTAGGCTTACACAGAGGCAATGTGGGACACTAACCAGCACCCTGAGTGAGAAGCATCTGTTCCCCATCTCCCCCACTTTGGCTTACTGGTTCAGTATCCTGGAGTGATCTCCTTTAGAAGTCGGTTTCTTCATCTACAAAGTGGAGAACATAACATCTTTCTCACGGCCTCTTCAGATCAAATGAGGGAAAATGTATGAAAAACCCAGAAAAGTACTAAGTTCAGTGTTTGCCCTTAATATTGTGTGTGGTTATTGCATTTGTTATATTCTAGGTGCAGTTGTCCCCAAATCTGACCAAGGACAAAATGCAAGTTTCCTGGGAGACTTGTTCCCTCTGTGGCCTGCCCACTGCAAACTCTTTGCTGTACTGCTGAATAATATATAGACATGGAACAGAAAATAGACCAAGTCTTTTCCAGTGGAAATGACAGTGCACATTGATTGCTGACAGATGACAGCAAACATAGCCAACAACTCTAGATGGATGATTTAAGAATAGATGTTGATAAACCCTAATTTGATATGGAATTGATGACTGAAAGCTGGAATTCCCTTATCAGATCTATTTGGTGATAAATAGTAATCGTTTCTTTTTCTGATTGTAGGAGAGGTGGAGCACACCAGAAGAAAACGGCCCACAGAATCAGCTAAACTGGGCTCATAGGGGCTCACAGAGTTGGAATCAGCAATCACAGAGCCTTCATGGGTCTGAACTAGGTCTACTGCATACATGCTGTGGTTGTGCAGCCTAGGGTGTTTCTGGGACCCTAACAGTGAGAGCAGGAGTGTCTAACTCTCACCTACTCTTGCAATCCTTTTCCTCCTACTGGGCTACCTCATCCAACTTGATATGAGGGTCTGTACTGTACCTAGTCTTATTGCATGCTGTTATGCTGTATTCAGTTGGTATCACTGGAAAACAAAGGAGCAATGGATCTGGGAGAGATGAGAAGTGGGAGTTAGGAGACTACCAGGAGTGAGAGGAGGGGAGGCTGTAGTCAGAATATATTGCATGAGAGAAGAATAAATAAACAAAAAAAAGAAATTCATCTTTGATGTTCACTTAGATGACCCCTCCAAAAAGTTTCTAAGATGGCTTAGGGGCTGTCTGATCTTTCCAAGGATATACATTGATAACTTTGTGCTTAGACTTGAACTCAAGAATGCATGACCTGAATGCACCACATCCTTTAATTCAATATAAAATTCAGTGTTGTAGATGACATCAACTGGGGTGTGTATTGGGAAAATTCTAAGAATCCTTAGTTTTAAATTTAGTGTCCTTGGGATATTTAGAAGATAATAATAAGTAATAATAATAACTATATACCCACGATATATTGAAAACTGTAGCCAGAATCTCTACAGGGTATAAAACTAATAATATCTGTTATTTATTAAGTATCCATTATATGTTATTTTCCCTTCATACACTCCTCAAATTTGTATTTAATTACTTATATTTATAAAATTAATTTATATTTATTTAGGTCTTTTGCTACCATTCTTTTCTGAATGTTTTTAGATGTTATCTTTCCCTTATGTTATCAGGTATTATCACGTTATCATTTTTGTCTACAACCTACAACAAATATTTTCATCTATAATAATGTATTTATTCATCTATGACAAATGCTTATTCAGTGCTTTCTCTCAGTCTAACATTACAGGAATAAAAACCCAATTGCAAGCCTTTGAGAAACTCACTCTCTTCCTGAAGCTCAAAACTTAAGAAAGTAGAAATGGATATTTTCACTTAGGTTTTTTTTTTTTTAATCAATGTGTATTTTTACCTAGCACATGCCTGGCTCTTTCTACAGATTTCTTCAATTAATCTATAAAATCCCAATGAGGAGGATCTTTGCAGATAAAGAAGCAGACTTCAAAGGTTAAGAAACTTACCTGAGGGTACTCGGTCCCTCTGCAGAGACACCAGAATTAGAAGCCAAATGCTTCTTACTCAAGATGCTAAGCTCTTTCTTGCCTTCAGAGAAGCCTCCATCCTATGTTTAGATGGTTCATATAACTCAGACATGAGCTAAAATGTCCAGCAGCCTCTTCTGGAACTGAAATTCCTTGGTCTGTATCACCACCAGCATGTCAGTTCTTACATTCTCCAGGGTTTCTAATCTGGAAGGACTCCTACACTTTAGTGCTTAACCATGTGCTTGTGCTTAACACAACAGAATCTTGTGGTCATTTTC
This sequence comes from Arvicanthis niloticus, assembly GCF_011762505.2. Classification (NCBI taxonomy): domain Eukaryota; kingdom Metazoa; phylum Chordata; class Mammalia; order Rodentia; family Muridae; genus Arvicanthis; species Arvicanthis niloticus. Next base: position 48,263,310 of record NC_047661.1, read on the forward strand.
CTCTACTGAATGATAAAGTAGCATCCTATACTAGAGTCGCTACGACCTAAATAAATCACTTATACTCTCTGAATCTCAGCTTTCTCACCTTCATACAAGTATTCTCAAATGTCTCCACATTTTTAAAAATAAAGTCTCCATAGTGACGACCTGGACTCATATGAGATGGCAAAGGAGGAACATGACTAGATACAATCATGTCAGGGTCTGCACCTCCTCAGTGTCCCCTCGCCCGCAAGTGAGAGACGGGAGGTGGTTGTCGGGTATTACTACAGCACACTTTATTGCAGGATGAAGTGGAAGACCCCAAGCCCCAAAAAGGCACTGCTTATATACACCCTAGAGCGGCGTGTTCACTTCTGATTGGCTGCTTACTCATTACCCCATATTATGCCCCGGGATGGGCAGTGACTTGGCGCGCTTTCACCACTTGCACATGCGCAGTTTAGTTGTTCACTTGCGGGAGCACCAGATGCCAGCGCCATCTTGTAATGGCGAATGTTGTCACCGCTCACCGCGGCTCTCTACACAATCAGGGCATATTCTATGCACATATGGAAATTCCACACTGAATGTAGTTAAATTATAGGATTAATATGCATTAATATAAACATATATTTTTATTTATAAAGTAGAAGTGCATTTTTACTTTACTAAGTTTTGAGCCTTCAAGAAGAGGGTGAGTTACTCAAAAGTTTGCAATTAGCTTTTTATTCCCGTAATGTCAGACTGAGAGAAAGCACTGAATAAGTATTTGTCAAAGATGAATAAGCACATCTTATAGATGATAATATCAATTATAAGTTGTGGGCAAAAAATGGTAACTCGATAGATAATATCCAATAGCATAAGGAAAAGATAATATCCAAAAGCATTCAGGAAAAGAAGAATGTTAGCGAAAGAAACAAATAAATATTAACAGTCTAGATGGAAAGTCGGCAAAAAAAAAAAAATGAGACTATTTCATCAGCAATAAAAAGATAGCTTATTTACTGTATGTAAAGAAACTGTTTTCAGTGGCTAAGGTAGGAATTCTCCAATGACTTAAAACTCACAGCAAAAAGATAAGCAAATAAGCCAGCACTTATCCTAATGGGAATTTGCCCTTGTAATCCGTAAGGGGGAAACCAAATTGTTCACTGTGAGTTGATGGTTTGCCACATTCTAGCAAATGCTAAGGACAATTCATCTCCATGTAACATTTCTCCCCTCGCTAGATCCACGCCAACATCTTCAGAGGAAAGGAGATTGAGACTGTATGGGAAAGGAATGAAAGGATGCACACGTAATGAAGATCCATGTCTCATTTTGGAAAAAGCCCCAACTTCCGCTCTAGTTCTAAAAGGGAAATCTAAAACTTGCCTCTGAATTACTTCCAAAACTGTATGTGAGCACTGATCTTTTTTTGTCATTTTGATTCAGCAATTCTCTGGGAAAGAGATTTATTCCATCTACATTTTCAGTCAGTCTTTGAGGAAAGTTAGGGCAGGAACTGAAGCAGAATCCATGGAGTGATGCCTCTTAATGGCTGGATCCCATGGGCTTCTTCAGTTGCTTTCTTATTTTTAATTTAATTTAACTTTTTTTTTTACTTATTCATGTTACATCCCATTCACTGCCCCCCCTCCATGTCACCCCCTCCCACAGTCCTTCCCACATCTCCTCTCCCCTTCTCCTCTGAGCTGATGGGGTCTTCCCTGGGTATCCCCCTAACCTGGCACTTCAAGTCTATGCAAGGCTAGGTGCTTCCTTTCCCACTGAGACCAGACAAGGCAGCCCACTAAAAGGCATACCCCAGGAACAGGCAACAGCTTTTGGGCTAGCCTTCATTCCAGTTGTTTGTGACGCACATGGACACCAAGCTGCACATCTGCTACATAAGTTTGGGAAGGCCTAGGAACAGCCATGTATGTTCTTTGACTATGACTCAGACAGATACACACAACCACAGCCAGTGGATGGAGCTTTGGGACTCTTATGGAAGAAAAGGAGGGAAAAGTTCAAGCCCCAGAAAGTCGAGGAACTCCACAGGAAAACCAACAGAGTCAACTAACCTGGACCCTTGGGGCTCTCAGTTGCTTTTTCTTACACTCTAGATTTTATTTCTCCCTCCTGGTCCACCCTCCAACTGTTCCACATCCCATACCTCCTCCCCATCCCCTGTCTCCAGAAGGATGTCTCCACCCCCATCCCCCACTGTCACCCCCGACACCCACCCAACCAGACCTCTAAACTCCCTGGGGCCTCCAGTCTCTTGAGGGTTAGGTACATCTTCTCTGACTAAATCTAGACCTAGCAGTCCCCTGCTATATATGTGTTGGGGGCTTCATATCAACTGGTGTATGCTGCCTGTTTGGTGGTCTAGTGTTTGAGAGATCAACTGTTCTTCATTGAAGAAAGTCAGGAGAAGAGCTCCAACAGGGAAAGAACCTGGAGGCAGGAGCTGATGCAGAGGCCATGAAGGAGTGCTGCTTACTATGGCTTGCTCAACCAGTAGGCTTGCTCCCTATGGCTTGCTCAACCTGCTTTCTTATAGAACTCAGGACCACCATCCAAGGGGTGGCACCACCCAAAATTAGCTGAGCTCTCCACTGGCAATCACTAATTAAGAACACGCATCACAGTTGGATATTATGGAGTCATTTTCTCAACTGAGTTTCCCTCCTGTTATGATAATTCTATTTGTATGTCACGTTAACAGAAGACCAGCCAGCACAAGTGTTAGATTTGCTTTTCTCATATGTTGATTACCATTATAAAGTATTTTTTCTGCCTCTAGTAACAATTTTCTTCTGAAAGTCTACGTCATCTTCTCTTAACAAAGCCACACCAGCTCTGCTGTGTTACTGTTTATTTGGTATATCTTCTCAATCTATCTTGGTCTTTAAAACTGAAGAGTGTCTTATCATTAAAACACGATGAGATTGTATCTTTTCATCCACAGTGCCAGACTTTCCCTGTGATTGGAGTATTTAATCTTTTAGATGTAATGATGACTGATCAGGGAGGCCCTATGTCTGCTATGTTGGTTTGTGTTTTTAGTAGATCATATTTTTTTTATCTTCTTCCTCTACTTCTCGGTTAATTTTCTTTGTTATTTTTTTTTTTTAAGGCTAGCTCACAGCCAAGATGAGGAGAATGAAGGTAAGACAAATTAAAACATATAAAATTCAATATTATGAGCAAGATGCAGCTATATTTCTTGAAGACAGTCTTGAATCCCTGTAAATACTTGGTCCATTTTTAAAGATTTTGAAAGAATGATTTTAACTTTTGCCTATAAGAGTGAACTTTCTGGAGGAGTGACTAAGAGGTCCTATGTGTCCTCCTCAATAGAACCACCTATTAACTCTTTATCTGTGAGTGAGGGATGGATATATGACTATCATTTACAGAGGGAGCACATTAGCACTTATGTAAGTGTTTTGATGATACCATAATAAAGTTCCAGAAAATTCACAGACTTAAATAACCTAACTTTATGATCTTATATCAGATCAATTGAAATCTGAAGTCTGATATGAATCTCACTAAGTCAGTACTATGGCATTGACAGAGTTTCATTGTCTTTCTGGAGTCTCCAGGGGGGAAAGTCCATTTATTTACTCATTTTGGTAGCTGGCAGGATTCAGTGTAGTTGGAGTAAGTTCCTGTTTCCTTTTGGCTGTCAGCTAAGTGCCTTTTCTACCCTCTCTAAACTCTCCAGAATGATTTGACAAGTCATGTGGACTTCCTTGATCTCCAAAGCCAAGATGGTGGGTCTCATCTTTCTCAAATACTCGAATGTTTTCTATCTTTCCTCCACCCTCAGAAATGCAGATTTCATTTTCCAAATAAGATAATGTACTGCATGCTCTATGCATTTAGGCATAGACATCTTGGGTGAAGCACTGGGAAAGGATGTAGTTCTGTCTGTCTACCACATGACTTCTTAGAAAATGTCTGCAACAAAGCAAGCAAGTGGAAGAAGTGGAAATGCAGTCAGGTCTCCTCATCCCCTGAGCAATGCCCATTTAATCACAGGACACAAAGCGATGTGGCAATCTAACAGCCAAGGTGCTTTAGTCAGCTTGCTAAAACCACAGAATTCTAAAATCCCAAACTTGATTCTAAAATCACAGAATGTCAGAGACTGAAAGCACCTCTGAGTTCAGTTCTATTATTTGACAGGCAAGAAAAATAAGACCCAGAGTAGCAAATATCCCACTTGAAAGTCCCAGAAAACCCAAACCACAGCTAGGCCTCTCCTGACTGCCGTTCTGGTCTGTCGGTTTTTCCACTACCAAATCCTTTCTCTTAAACCTGTATTCTCACAAGATCCACCAGCCACTCAAATTAGCCTTGCAATACATGACAATTAACAGGCATGTACATGTGATCCACAGACCTTTCTTCCATGCTATCAACCATTTCCAACTACCTATGCATCTCTAAAACTACCTCATTAACATTTTATGACTTCAACTTTTTCTTGTAACTCCACTGAACACAGATTTTTATGTAGATCTCAGCTCACGGAAAGGATCAAAGATCACAGTCATTTCCCCAACCAAGTGCTCATTTACTCCTACCAGATCCACCCAGAACAAGATGCCTTTGTGGTTCCTCTAGATTATACTCACAACAAGCCAGAGCAAGAGAGGTTCCAAGGCTCCAAACCTAAGTCCGTCCTGCTGATTCCACTGATGCTGAGATAAAGGACGAGAGAAACCACTGTGCCGAGGCCTCTGCATTGAACAGCTTCAATAGTTCAACCCACATTCCATCCATTCTCAGCCATTTGCACTTACAGCTTCACTTTTTTGAAACAAAAGGTAAATTTCTTAATGTTATTTCAGCCTTAATTTTGACTTAAGTTGTTAAAATTATGATTAAAAACAACTCATTCTAAATGACTATGATAGAGAAACAGAATATCTGTGAGGAAAAGGAGACACAACGTAGAAAGATGGGTGAAAGGCATTTATGTTGAGAGCCCTAAGATTAATTAAAATAATATTAATGTATCTACTGTGAAAATATGTATCTCAAAATAGAGCAAGGCCTGGTCAGAAGGTTCAGCTAATTTGAGAAGCTGACCAACAGGACAGGTAACATATACCCTCCATCTGTGGCTCTCTCTAATTTCCCATCTGGCAGGGAACCACCATCTGGAGCAAACCAACTAAAAGTCACAACAGATTGTGGGACTTCTAATGTTCCTCAGGACATTATCCATCTCTGTCCTTCATCAAAGGAAGTCAGGACAGGAACTCAAGCAGGGCAGGAACCTGGAAGCAGGAGCTCATGCAGAGGCTGTGGAGGGGTGGTGCTTAATGGCTTGCTTTATGTGACTTGTTCAGCCTGCTTTCTCATAGAATGCAGTGCCTGGGGTGACCCAACCCAAAATGGGCTGGGCTTTCTCCCATAAATCACTAATTAAGAAAATACAGACTTGCTTACAGAACATCTTGTAGAGACATTTTCTCAATTAAGGCTCCCTTCTCTCTGATGACTCTATTTTGTGTCAAGTTAACATAAAACTAGTCAGTACAGACCTCTTTGTTTATAACATGACAAAAAATTAGTTGAATATAGGAGTGTGTGTGTGTGTGTGCAATTAAATTTAAAAAGTTCACAAATTTGAAAGGACTGAAGGGTGAGTTTGAAGGGAAAAGGGAAAGAGAGAAGTGGTGTAATTATTAATCTCAAAAAAATGTTATTAAAAAAGGAAAATGGCCAGATTGTTAATATTCTTTTTTGCCATCAGATTCCTCTAAAACCAGGCTTAACAGACACCCAGTGCTATGCCCTGTCCCCTTGAGAATATTGCTGTGTCTTTGCCAGGTCTCATGTAAAAACAACAGTCCCCTTCCTCAAAAGACTCAAGATCTCTATTTGCGATCAAAGATAACATTTGTTTTATTCTCTCTGGTCTCTCTTTCCATTCATTCTTCTTCCCTTAAATTTCTCTCTATCTTTTCTCTGGCTCCTCCCCCTTTTGCCTTCATTCATGTTCAATTCTTTCTAACAAATAAACCTCATTCCTCTCTCCTTCCTTATATAAAATGTGTTAAGGAATGCATAAAAATCCCATTTTCTGCCTCACATTTATCCCTAATTCTTAACATTTTTTAGCTACTGTCTTCAACTGTTAAATTTACATTGCATGTTAGACATTTAAAAAAAAATGTTTTCCACTAACAAATGTAGTGATCCTGACTCACCCTCTTCTCTTCCCTACCTAAGCAGTTGCCAATCTGCACTCAGTCTCTCTTCAACGTCCTACGTGCTCATTTCCCTCCTCTTGTTTCTACCACAGCTTCTTACAACCAGTCAGATGTACACCATCCTCTCTACACTGGTATTTACTTCTCCTGCTGTTAACTACTGAAATGCTACTCGTGCCTTAAAGTCTTCCAAGGATGCCCATGGATTGACGTTCAGGGCTATTTATTCCTTTTTTATAATTCTCTATGAACACCTTTCACTACTAATGTAAGTGCTTCACACATAATATTAACTCTTAGGTAATGTCCAAGATGACCAGATTAATGGTATAGAAAAGGAGTCTTGGGAATGAGAAAATGCCAAGGAAAATCTATTCTGGGAGGATGAATTTGTCACAGGACACATAGAATAGATAAACAATTTGCAAGCCAATTATTAAGTCATATAAATAGTAGTAATTGGTCAGGTTGTTGCTATTATACCCAAAATATTCTTTCATGCCAATATATAGCCTAGTTTGGAGAGCTCTTTTAAGGTTTAAACACTCTAGAAGATTTGTAAATAAAAAGAGTTAAACGGTTCGCTAACCATACATCAGGAAATTTGAAGATGTTAGTAACTAGCCTGGCATAGCATTGTAGACAGCTGGAATGAATATAACTGAGCATTGGTTACACGTGAAAAAAATAAGTTCATTAGCAGCTAGACTGTTTCTGTAGGATTTCTGTTTGGCTTGCTGGTTTGCTAAATGACTCTTCTATAAAGCAAGCAAAACCAAAGTGGCAAAACCATTGAATTTGGCACTATTTAAAATCTTCTGAATAAGCAAGCTTATAAATACAGTTTTGTCTGCTGGTGTGTGTGTGTGTGTGTGTGTGTGTGTGTGTGTGTGTAGAGGAAGACAGAGAGGGAAAGAAAGAGAGAGTGGGTCCTGAACTAAAAACATGTTTTTGTAGTTGAGAACTTTTTAAAATTTTTTGGCAATGAATTATTCAATACCCAGAGTAACAATAAGAAAAAAAAGGAACATTTTACAAAGATACCTACATTCAGCATAGTTTCTAATCATAGCCCCATAAAGCACAATTAAAATGACTAGAAAATGTTACAAGTCCCTTCCTGAAGTCATATCTCTTTTTAAAAAGAAATGTCTACAAGCATATTCAATAACCTGTAGCCGTTTAAACAAATACAAATTATCCACCCACCCAGAGCCACAGTTCAATTTCTCATTTTTGCAATACCAAAACCCTTAAGCAGAAAAGTCAAAGGAGTCTTAGGGAAGTTAAAATTTGTTAGTGGGATGAAAAGAAAGGACATGCGCGCAGTCTCCCTCCTGCCCTGTTTTATTAAGCCATCTTGAGCAATTAGCTTAGGAAACAAATCCTATCTCAATTCTGTAATTCTAGGTACAGAACCAAGGATAGGAAGAATAGACTTATCTACAAGGAAGGATTGCAAAAGGCATAAATATTGGCAAATTCTGAAAATGGAGACCAAACAGAAATGTAGAGGCTAACGTTTTATATGTTTTCAAGGCTTAGTAATATGACTTAATTGTGTCTCCTGCTATCGGCTATTAACTGCTATGCAGGGGCCTCCCCCATTGAACACACAGAGGGGCAGGGGATGAACATCACCCCGGAGCCATGACCTATGAGAGAAATGTGTACCTTGGAGTCAGTCTGGGTTCAAATCTTGGCCCTGTAACTTATGTGCTGTGTGACCTTGAGTGCTCAGACACTCCACTTGCACAGAAGCGTGGCTGTAGGCTTCAGAAAGTGTTAGGATTAAACACTGTAATTCTGTGGCAGAGAATATGGCTGTCCTCTCTTTGGAAAGTAGCGGAACTACACACTCAGAGCAACGGTTCCAGCGTTAGAGGGTTAATGTAGAAAAGTTATTCTAAGCTGCTGGTTCAGGTATAGGCATCCTGTCCCAGACAGCCCATCAAGTCCCACTAATGGGATTTAAAGCAGTTGCTGCCTCCTCCTCAGTCGTGTAATGATTTCTGGATAGCCTGAGAGGCCATTATCTGTAGTCCATACTCCTGTTCTGTCTGGGGATAATGACTTCTTAGCACAACAACAGGCCGTGCCTTCCACTTCCTGCCACACCACACTGTGCGAGGGACCCTCGCTGAAGTCAAAGACAATTTGTCTGTCCTACCACAGAGGCCAGTGCTCTCTGAAGCACTGCCCAGCCAGCAGCGACAACAGCTCCTAGGGTCGCCCTCTAAAGCAAGGGTGTCCTCCGAGGCGTTTCCTGGGCGAATGTGAATATGACAGATGAGTGTTTTCCAGTGAGAAAGTTAGACCCGGGCGTCCCCAGAGAGCCTCTGAGGTTGATGTCAAAGTAGCAGGAACTCCTCCAGTCTAGAACTGTCTCGTTCAGCTCCCGCCACTGTCGGCAGAGCCCAGGGGCAAGACAAACTAACGGGGGTGGGGAAAGCCACAAACTACAATTTAAAAATCAATGTTCAGATGTGCTAATTAGGTTCTCATGAACGTTTTTTTTTCCTTCCTTTATTCTTTGTAATTCTTTATCTTGCCGTTTTTAAATCTTATAATGTGTAAGTCATCTCAAATCCTGTTAAGTAGTAGGCAAGATATAGATCCTAAATAAATACAACAAATAGGATAATAAATTAAAGAGCCTCTACCAGACTTGAGCGGATCCCAAAAGAATTCTTGGCATTAATCATGGAAAGAGCCTCTTGTCCAAATCAAGGAAGAGATAACATGTTCATTCTGCAGTGTGATTTGTCAAAGTAACGCTGAAGTAGGAGTTGGATGAAGAGAACAGACCGCACGCTGTGGGAACTGGGAAGTGGGTGCGAACTGGTTTGAAAGTAAAAGCAAAAATGTTTTGCAGTTAAACAGAGAGTTTTCGCCGATTCTTCAGTTAAAGCGAATATCAAGTTTCTTGACCGTAATCTCCTGTTTTACTTTAGTAAACAAAATTTTATGGTTTTGAAAAAAAAAAAAATGGGTCTGAGGAGATGTTCAGTCGGTAAAGTGTTTCCCCTCGTTTGCAGCCCCCAGCACCTGTATGGAAAAACAAAAACAAACAAAAAACAAGTGTAACAAATGGTATGGGGTCTGTAATCCCAGGGCTGAGTAGAGACAGGAGGATTCCCTAAGTCTTGCTGGCCAACCATTCTAGCCCAATCCGCAAACATGAGGCGCTGCGAGAAACCCTGCTTCATAAAGCAGGATGAACAGCCTGTCAGAGTGAAGCTTGGTCTTCATGTGGATCCTGAACAACTGGAACGGGAGCTGTCCCAAAAGCTATTGCCTGTCTGTGGGATGTGTTCTTCTAGCTGGGCTGCCTTGTCTGGCCCCAGTGTGAGAGGATGTTCCTAGCCTCGCAGAGACTTGAAGTGCCAGGGTTGGGGGGGAGATACCCAGTGGAGCCTCCACCTGCTCAAAGGAGAAGGAGAGAGGAGAGAGAGGAAAGATTGTAGGAGGAGTGACTGGGAGGGAGGTAATGAGCTGAATGTAAAGTAAATAAGCAATATATATATATATATATATATATATATATATATGGTTAACCTCTGCCTTTCGCATGCATGTAGTCATAGACATAGACATTTAAATACATGCCCGAAAACCCTTGTCTGCTGAAACTAGAGGGACTACGTCAAATGCTAGTTTGACTTCTGCATACATCATTACAACTATTTGGAAAGATATCTGGCAAAACATTTGAAGTATCTAAAAATGGTTATTATTATTCCATTTATGGAAGTTTATTCTTTGTTTTTGAAAAACAATCCAAAATTTAGGCAGAAGTGTTGAGTGATACAATAATAAAATAAATGATCTAAAAGTGTCTAATTCTAGAGAAAGTGAGATAAATTTGGCATGCCTCTGCAGCAAAATCTCACTCATTGTTAACATTTTTTAAGTGAAGTTGGAAAAACTGACTCAGAAAGTCGGGTTTTAAAGAAATGATGTGTCTATATTAGCATAATAACAATTACATATAACAAAGCTATGCACAAAGCATTCATAAAAGTTACAAGTAAATTTAATTGATCATACATATGAATTTTCTAAAATTTCTCAGTTGTCTGAATGACTGCATATGATATTTATAATCTGGAAAGATAGCACTCCTTATCCACGGGGTGTAAATAAACAGTCTTTGGTTGCACAATAAAACCACTTCCCATGAGCATAACCTTTACAATCTCCATCATTATGAACCCTGGTTCCAGACAAGGAAGGACCATGGGAAGGAGCCTGAGCTAAGACATGCGTGTGAGTGGCCAGGGTAGGAGGAGGGCCAAACTGGAATGCTGGTTCCCCACAGCAAATAATCAGCTCAAAAATCCATGGGTGCCTCCAGGCAAAGAGGGCTGAACACGAAGACTCTGAGCATAAAACAGATCAAATTATTGAAACTGACCAGAAATAACTAATGGTAGAATTAGTAGGCATTAATAGTTATTATGTTTGATATTCTCATAAAGATAGAAAAAAGATCAAACACATTAAATAGAAATGTGGAAAATATAAAAATCAAACTTTTAGAAACTCAAATGACGGTGTCTGGAAAGAAAACTACTGGAAAGGTATGAATAGTATATAAGCCATTACAGGGAGCAGGGGAGATGGGCAAATGTGAAAACATACAAATAGAAATGATGAAACTCAGAAAATCAATCCTGCCAAAAAGGATGAGGAAGAGGAAAAAAGAGGAGAGGCCAAGGGAGGGAAGACTTTCAATGAGCTACAGAGTTGGCTAATATGCATGTAGTTGTAGCCAACAAAACAAAAAGAGTAAAGAAAAGGAAAATGTTTAAAGATAATAATCACATTTTTATAAATTTGATGAATTTTATTACATCCAGATCCAAGTAGTTTGAAAACATCTCAACAAATGTAAGCACCAGAGCTGAGCATGGTGGTTCACGTTGCAATCCCAGCAGTTAGAAGTCTGTAACAGAATAGGGGCAGTGAGTTTGAGGCCAGCCTGAGCTACACAGCTAGTTTGAATCCAGCATGGGCTACAAAGCAAAACCCCATATCAAAACAAAGAGGAGGAGGAGGGGAGGGGCAGGGGGAAGAGGAAGATGAGGAGGAGGAAAGGAAGGAAGGAAGGAAGGAAGAGAGAGGGAGGAAAGAGAAATAAAGAAGGGAAAAAGGAAGGAAGGAAGGAAGGAAGGAAGGAAGGAAGGAAGGAAGGAAGGAAAGACATAAAGCAGAAAACAATACCAAAGTAAGTCACAATGAAATTACTTAAAAACAAAAAGTAGAAAAAGATGACTGAAGATAAGGAAGACAGTAGATTTCTTATTGAAAATAAACACCAGCCAAGAGTGTATCTTCAATATGTTTATAGCAACTTAGAATTCTGTACAAAGTAAAAGTAACTTTTAAAAGACAAATAAAAATACTTACAAAAACACAAAAATGTGGAAGGATTTATCATCAGTTGTTGTTCAGGCAGCTAGAAGCATGAAACTCCACAAAGGACAAAATAAGTGATAAAATGCCATTTTTCTTAATTTTAATTTTTATAAACCTTGCTACTATATCTTTTATTTTTCTGAAACATCATCTTCAATTTAAAATATATAATTATAAATATAAAAATACAAATATGTATTCAAAAGGTAAATTTAAAATATAAAATATATTTGATCATTTAATGCAAACAATTGTAATGACATACTGTCAGGTTTATATTATATATAAAAATTGATCATAGATAGCACCAAGTCCAAAAAGGGAAAACGAAAGTACACTATTAAAAAGTTCTCATACTAGAAGAAGGGCCTGACATCCAGTGTGCTGTCTTATCAGTATAAGCCTAAGAGTAATCACAAAAGAAAACCTCAATAAAGACACATACCTAATAAGACAACAAAAGAAGTCTAAATGGAGTAGTAAAAGCATTCAATTCACAGAAAAATAAAAAATATAGAGAAAAATATGAGAAAAAATTAAAAATTGTAAACTTAAGTTCAATTATAACAACAAAATACATTAAACATGAATGATCTAAACATTTCATTTAAAAGGCAGCAACTGTCAAGTTGGATATAAAAAAGAGTTAAATATAAAGACACACAAAGAAGGAAAGACTATGAGGATATACTACGCTAACAATGATTTTAAAAGGTTATATAAATAACAGACAAACTTAAATAACATTTCAATTGATGAAATAAAATTATGTATATTTGTTGGGTGCCACATAATACTTCGATGCATGTATGTATTGTATAATGTATAAATCATAATCTTTTGCTTTTAAAAATAGAAATATATTAAGTATAACATTGATGTATTATAATGGCTATATAATGTTAAAGTATTGAAACAAAAACTGATGAAATTACAAGGAAAACTAGGACATCACAATTTAGAGATTTCAACATCCTCTGTCCACAACAGAGCAAGTAGGCAGAAGATTGGTAAGGAAATAAGTAGTTGAACAGAGTGTCAACCATCTTGACATCGTCCTTGAAGGATACAGACTACCAAAAGCATACTCAGGAAGTGGGTATTCTGAATAGTACTGTAACTATTTTTAAAAAATTAAACTTGTAGAAAAGAATCTCTAGACTCAAGTGGAGTCTCTGATTAACTCTACCAAGTATTTGTGGGAACAGTATCTCCAATTCTTTTAAACTCTTCAAGAAATTTGAAAGATCAGAAAATAATTTTAAACTTATTATAAGAGATCATCATTAATTCAACAAAGTTAGAGATCAGTATCAATCACAATCATCAAATTCATGACAAAATTTTTCTAACATGATCACAAATTTTTATCAAGTTAAATTAAATAACATATATAAGATGTGATAAATTATAATCAAGTAAGTTTAACTGTAGGAATGTCAGGGTGGTTTAGCATTCAGAGAAAATAAGAAATTAATGTAATTGTTTATATTAATAGAGTGAAGAAAAAAGAAAGGTAGGAGGCCAATACAAAAGGAGAGGGAAGGAGGAGAAAAAAATAACATTAAGGATGTTTGAAAAGCCTTAAAGAAAAATAACATTAAGGATGTTTGAAAAGCCTTAAAGGATAACATTATTTTATATTTTCCTAAAATTATATATATTATATATTAGTGTATATCTATACATTAGGAGTAGCCTTGTGGGTGTTGAGAACTAAACCTGACTCTTTTGTAACTCCAATTCCAGGAGATCTGATGCCAACTTTGGCTTTTACAGACTCCAGTGCGCACACACACAGTACCCACAAATTTACACAAGCACACACACAGATAATTACATACATACATACATACATACATACATACATACATATCTTCTTTTAAAAGGAATCACTGATGTGTAGAACCACATGGATACCTTTCAAAATAGTGATAAATGAAAAGAAGCCAAACCACACCAGCAGGAATATATAACACATATTACAGTTTTACTTACATAAAATATTAGAAAACAAAGCCAATCTAAAAATAATAGGTAAGAGATGCTGGGTAAGGGATGGAGCACAGGGGAGGGAAGGAGGAAGAACTGAGAGGAAACAGCATGGTAGAAATGTTCATCATCTTAATTTTTCTAGTCATAGGAGTTCACGTATTTTAAAGTCTACCATAGTATATCTATAAATATGGAACAAAAGTGTTCCATACATGTATGTCTATCATACATCCATCAATATCTTATTAAAAGTTACCCCAAAGAAACTACTTGGGTGATGGACTGTAGACTGAGGAAAGAAGAGTGGGTAATAAACAAAGCGTCATTTTTTAACAAAGAGTTTTAAAAGGAGATATAAGAAGAAGTACCTATAAAGAAGGATCCCTGAACACACACTCCTCCTTTCTAAAGATTTTGCTTGGGCAACAGAACATCAGTGGATGAATGCCAATGTCAGGTTCAATCGATTATTGTACTTATTATTGGTACTGTTCTTTAGGCCTAGTTTATTTTCTCTCAGCCTGTAAAGTCATGTACACTTGCCTGGTCATTGAACTGCATAGAAAACCAAGGACAAAGACACCAACCAAAAGAACAGATTTGTAACTGCACCCAGGAGAAAACCTGATTGTGTGTTTGCCTGGTTGGGTTCAAAACGATCAAGTGCTGACTGGCTTGTCCTATTACCAGTTCAAAAGGATAAAATGTGACACCCATATAAATATGGAAGAAAGAAAAGAAGAGACAAGGAACACAGGACAGAAGATGATTGGTAAGCTGATTTTATTTTATAACAGGAGGAATCGAAATCATGTGCTGTCTAAAAGATAAACACGAGAACAGAACAGAAAATTTAAACTTTCAACTACGTCTGAATTCTATAAAGCTGCAATCAGATCTGCCATTGGCAAGCCACAAGTACTTTGTGTGACACAGGGACAGAGGCAAAACAATCCTTCAAAATTGGAATACTAGGCTTGGCTGCTGATGTAATAGGGAACAATGATTAAACTATCAATCAAACAGATTTTTTAAATATGTTGCATGTCATAGCCAGAGATTTCAAACCCAGGACAAAATCTGGTGTTCGTTACAACAGAGATGAATTGGGTGGTCTCTTAGTACACAGATGATCACAAAATCAGCATAATGTGGAAATCACTTCAAGGAGTATTTTCTTCATCTCTCCTCATGAAGATTCCAAATTAATAAAAGCAATGTTGTAGATTTATGAGTCATGGCCCTGCAGAGTGTTTTATGCTACCCTCCAACTTATTTACCATGTTTCAAAGCAAAATCATCTAATATGAACGCCATTCTATAACTATACCTAAATATCTTTTCTTTTTAAACAATTGAATTCCTGGTTATTTTTTCCAGATGCGCAGCTCTTTAGGAAAAAAAAAAAAAAAAAAAAAAAAAAAAAAAAAAAAGGCAAATCTCCTCTCTGAACCATCTGGATGGCCAGCAGAAACAGGGCTGATCTCAGTACCAGTTCTCTCTAGAACCTATTTTATGCTCACATCAATTGAACATTCTTCCCTATAAGGGAACATTTAATTGAAATATTAGAAGCTCCCATGTGATCACTTCCTCCTCAAATTTGTTTCCAGGGAAAATGTTTTCTGTGCAGTTGAATGTTATATAGGCTGCTTATCAAAAAAATAAAAACGTGGTATGGATCGTTTTATGCTACAACTGCCAGAAACAAAGTCCAAATGTCTTGCTTGAATATCATGATCTGCTGGCCTTGGTGCCCAAAGAAAGGGAGCTCACTCCTGAAAATTGACCTCTGTTTCTTAGCAGGTATTCTATTTCAATGTGCAAGCTACTTTGAGGCCTTTTGGGAGCAGATAGAATGTGTAACTAAAATAAACGTAATTGGAACACAAATAGTTTTTCCATGTCTGTAACTATAGCAGCTTCTGTTCATCCTACAGGTATTTGTGTCTATTACAGTGTGCCAGTAACTGAGTGAAGTACTCAGGAGATGAGCAAAACTTAATACCAACTACAGGATAATCATAAAGTAATGGAGGTGACAAAGAAGAAAAACATAACTTCTATGGCTTCTTCATAATGCCTTTAGAGAGTCAAATATCACATTTCGTCAGAGGCCTTTACAGTCTTAGAAAGGTAACTAGCAAGAAACAAACTTTCTACTTTGTTCTCCAATCACGTATCCCACTTTAATACTCCTAAGAAGTACACATCAGCTACTCTCTCCCTTATACATAGTCCAAAGGCCCCAATTTGTAACGCTCTGCTGCAATCCTCATACCTGATCACATGTCCAGTGGTTCAGAAATGCAGCCACCAAGTACATTCCTCTCTGTTTCACTTTCTGGCTCAGGCTGTTCTTGAACCCTAAAGCGTGTATTCATTGCCTCCCTCATCATTTCCTCATCCACATGAATCTCAAGTAATTTCAAGGCCTAAATAAGAACCACTCTTTCCTTGATGTGCTTTCTGTTCATAGGGCATCCTGCCCTCTCTTCTTCAAAGATCTGAAGTTCTAATGACTTAGGCACATTTTAGCTCCTAGTTATTTGCTGGTTTTCACCTTTCCAAGGCAATTCTGGCTTCTTCAGGAATGATTCACTCCAATAATGTCCAAAATTATAGCCAATTCTAATTTATTTGGAGGACAATATGAGTTGATCATTTTCTCCATGGCATGTGATCTAAATAATAAATATACATTAATAGCTACCATTTATTTAATAGCAACATGCCAGGTTCCATTTTATTTAAGATTAAAACAATAGCAGATTCTGGAATTCTCTACCAAAAAATATCACGTTTTACTTAAATCTACCATATTACTATGGTAATGTGTTGTGGTTTTGAGTATCTACATTGTGCCAAGAACTGTATGATAGCTATTTCACTTGCTCGTTGTACAGCCATATGTAGTAAACATTATCAGCATCATTCGGAAGATCAAAGCATTCCTCCATAGACCACTGTTTAGGGTTAAGATAAGATTCTCAAGTAAGTTTGTTCTTCGCTTCTTGTGTGCTGCCTCTGAATTAAACAAAAAGCCATCCTCAAGTTCATCAATAAAAAGTATATGAGACTTGTTCAACCAATTTATACCAAATATTCGGCTCATATTGAGCTCCATATTATGTAGTCTGACTAAGACTGGTAGTAATTTGACATAGGATTTTTAGCTCTGAAGGTACGAAACACTCAGATAGTTACTATTTGTAAACGTATGTGGTCAGTCTCCTGGTCACTAGACAACTGGGGACCCTGGCTTTGCGTTACACACTTCCTGACCTCGTGGCTGGCTCCAAAGGTTGTTTTCCTTCCGTGTTATTTTGTATTTATTGTTGTTTTGCTCACTTGTCTAAATATGATGCTGCCAGACATTCTCAATTTCATCCTGAAGAACTCACTCTTTAGCCTTTTCCAAGGATAAAATGACATCTATTTAATTGAGCATGCTAGAGATAGAATTTCTCCCCTATTTCCTGCTACTTTACAAGTGGTGTAATAATTACCACTGGAGCAGGGAAATTTATTATCCAATGCATTTCTGCTACACTCACACACATTTTGTTAATGCAAGTGGTAATTATTTACTTATTTGTCATCAATAGTGCCTCGGAGTCGTTGGGACCTTAATTACTTCCTAATTATCCAGACCCTTATTTCTTTATAAAGACTGACTTGAAAACAGCAGTTCAATAGCTCAGACATTTTACAACTACCATTGATTTTTTTTCCTCCCTCCTCATTTATTGATGGGCCTTTCTCCCTCTTGCATTTCTTGTTCCATGATAAAGTTGTAAATGAGCTTGCGTGTCTTTCTAATTCCTTTACTTAGCCTGAGCTCTTGGGCCTCCTCATCCGCTTTGCCTCTCTCAGCTGCAATAGTTCTATTGAGATTCCCTCATTTGACTCCTTCCTTGCGATACATTTCCTTTCAATGTTCCTTTCACCTTTAAACTTTACAGTTTCCTGTCTCATAAATTCTGGGCCCATTTCCACAAAATTATGCTGCAGAGAAACCATTCTAGCAGAGAAACTTCTTCACCTCATGCTAATATATACCCAATCCTCTGTGAAGTTGTCCCTTTTTTCTTTGTGGCTTTAATACACCTAAAAGCCACAGAGCCCCGTCACATATATTTCAACAGAGAAAAAAAATCAAGCAGCTCTGTCAATGAATAGCATATGTATTTACCTCCAGAAGCCTGGGGAAAACAGAAACAATCAGAATAGCTCTATAAATAGGAGCTTCATCAGTTTAATCTCTTCAAAATTTCCACAAACAGGGCTATTCTGCCCAAGGTAAGATTTTCTCCAGTGATTTGCTCCATCCCTGGCACAAGACCCTATTTATCCTCCAACATGTGCTCTAAACATGAAGTAATCTCTGCCTGCTGAAACGGAAAGGAACCTTCTACTTAAATAGCAGGGAATATTTTATTTCTGACATCCATACCTTGGGTGCTAACTTTTTCTGCATTCCTTTCCACAAGTCATCTTTATCCTTCATATAAATATCCTAAAAAAAAAAAAAAAAAAAAGGAACAAAAAGACCATGATTTCAAACTTAGCCCATGCCATGTGATGTGGCCAAACACTATTTTATTATCCAATTGCTCCTATCACAAATTACCAGAAACTTAATGGTTTTATTTTTTTTTTGTTTGTTTGTTTTTGTTTTTGTTTTGTTTTTCCCCACAAGACGCAGGAGCGGGAGCGCGGGATTCGAACGCGCGCACCAAGAGACGGTGTGCCCTCTGCGGGCGGGCGCCTTAAGGGCCGAGCCACCGGCAGTTCGCTAACTTGATGGTTTTAAATCACAAAAATTTACTGACTGTTCAGGACTCAGGTGTGTAACGTGAACCTCAATGGGTTAAAATCAAAGTGTCAGCAGGACTGTGCTCACACTATATGCTAGGATAGAAAAGGCTCCATTGAGCAGGCCCTACACCTCATCTGGGTAGCACAAGATAGCTGCTCCTGGTGGAGGCAACTCAGGTGAGCTGCCCCAAAGGGGAGAGAGAGGAGAGCTGGCCCTGCTACTCATCTGGCATGAGGTGATAAATAGGTGCAGGAGTAGTACTCGCCCTACCCTCTTGTCACCTCCTGCAGTAGCCTAGACAGCTGACCCTGGAGTCATAAGAGCAGGAGAGCTAGCCCTGCCCTTTCATTGGCTGTAGCATTCAGGGCAAGAGGACTCTGCAACTTGTCTGGGCAATACAGTGGAGCTGGTCCAGATGGCAAAGGCACTGGTGAGCCAGTCCTGAGGATGTGAAGAGCAGGAGAGCTTTCCCAGCCCCTCACAGGCTCCAGCACTTGCCAGAGTGGGCTCTGAAACTTGACTGTGCAGCACAATGGAACTGGCTCTAGAGGTGTGGATGCCAGTGAACCTGCCTGAGGGCATGAGAGCAGAAGAGCTGACCCTGCCTCCTGCCAAAGGTGAGCTTTGGGTAGCCACGCTGAAGTGGTGCTGGAGAGCTCCCCATAGTGATGTGGATAAGGGAGAGCAGGTGGGCTGACCAGTTCAGCTACCACCCAGGCCCATATCCAGCACTCTGAATTGGCCCACACCAAAATCTGTATCATCTGCACATGGTTGGGACCTGTGAAAGGGACAGTCCTACTATTCCAAAGCTACAGGATCTCCATGACACCGCATAACAACAGGATAAACGGGAGAAGTCCTAGTGAGGATTCAATATTGACCGTGTCAGAGAAACCAAAGACCTAGAACCAGACCAATGACTCATTGCAATGGGCATTTGCAAGTGAAGATATGTGGACAGAGGGAATTACTGCGGGGCACACTGTGACATACTCCAGCTTCCATGACAATATGGTTTTTCTATGGTTTTTCTATGGTTTATTTTTAGTGGTGGTGGTGGTGGTGGTGGTGGTGGTGTGTGTGTGTGTGTGTGTGTGTGTGTGTGTGTGTGTGTGTGTTCTGAGTGCCTGCATGTCAAAAGACAGTGCTGAGTGTGCACTTCCATCCTGCTCCACACCTACCTCTCTCCATCTGTTCTTTTAAGGAAGGATTTCTCCCTGAACTTGAGGCATGTATTTTCTTGGATAGATGTCTGACTGCCAGAACAGTAAGATAATGTTTATGACAGCTTATTACAACAGCAACAGGCAACAAACACAAGGCTAGACCCAAGCATAGTTGCCTTTTGGCTGTTTGTTGTTGTTTTTAATTGTTTTGTTGTTTGTTTGTTTGTTGAGGTTGGGTTTTATGTGGCTAAGGATCAATCACCTCGGACTCCTGATCTTTGCCTCTGCCTCCCAGGTGCTGGGACTACAGGGAGTGTTGCAAAGACAAAGGGCAGATATGAGGGAAGGGAAGATGAGTGGAACTGGGGTACATGATGTGAACTTCAAAAAGAATCAATAAAAAGAAGAAAAAAGAAAGAAAAGGTTGCTCCAGGTACCTCACTTTTCCCAGCTTCCAGAGGCTCCCCTCAGTTTTGCTGTCCATGTTCAGGACAGGAAACGGACAGAAGAGCTTCTCATCCTTTATCGCTCTTGATACTGCCTCTCCTGCTTTTGTCTTTCACCTAAAGGGGTCTGAGATTCAGGAGCCCTTCTTTTTTTTTTTTTCTTCATTTTTTTATTGGATATTTTATTTACACTTCAGATGCCATCCCCTTTCCCCACCCCCCCTTAGAAAACCCCTATCCCATGCCCCCTTTTCCTTTTTGCATTTATACACTTTTTAAAAAGTGCTAATCAAAGGCTTTATAAGTTTGGTAATGCTCAATCAGAGGTGTAACCCACTACCCAACCTAGATATATCAACTATCTTTGACTGGTGGAGATATGTGAACATCTGCCTCCCTGTCTCCCCCCTCTTTCTTTCTCTCATCACCTGGCTTCTCCTCTCCTTCTCCTCCTCTCCTTACTCCTTCTCTTCCTCTCAGTACTCCTCCCACCTTAGCTCCACCTACATATCACCCTTCAGGAGCCCTTCTGATGAACACAGGGTGATTGCTCTATTTCAAAGTCCACTGACTAACAGAATGAATCCTCCTTGCCATGTATGTTCAAGCTCCAAGTGATACGATACGAATATCTTTGAGAAGTCATTATTTGTCCTATCACAGTCTTATGATACATTTGTATTTGTTATTAAAATAATGAAATTACATTTCAAATAAACATTATCCCTTTAAAAATAAAGTAAGTTGGGAAGACCACACATGTTTCTAATTGTACTGAAAATGTTAGAGGAGTTTGGAGTATTTTCTTTGTTTGATTGTTTTGGTTTGGTTTTTAGTGTTGTCTCCAGACTCAACAGAACATTCTCAGAATAGTCACAACTTTATCAGATTTTTATATATTTAAATATGCATAAATGAGCAAGAGAAGTGGTCCATACCTGAAATTCCCACTCTAGAAGCTAAGGTAGAACCAGAGTTTAAGGTTTGTCTGGACTATATAAGAAGATCTTATCTCAGAAAATCAAAAATAAAAATTACATGAATTTGCTTTTGAAAAGAGCCAACATCATAAGAAAGCAAATGTTTTGTATTCAATAAATATTCAAATAAAAAATACCACTTAAACCCAAAATAAGATGAAACCAATAAAATAATGAGATTTTTTCTACCATAAACATTTTTGTAAGTAACAGTATTATAATAATACCTAGTTTGATTCCCCTTCTCAGTGAGATTCATGTGTACCCGCTCACCCCCGCCTTATTACTTAGCTCTTTGGGTCTGTGAAGTATAACATGGTTATACTTTAGAGCTACTTTACTTTACATGCAATTACAAGTGCATATATTCCATGTGTGTCTTTCTGGTTGTGGTTACCTCACTCAGGATGATATTTTATAGTTCTTTCCATTTGCTTGCAAATTTCATGATGTCATTGTTTTAATAACTTTATTGTGTGAATATGTCACATATTTTTTTTTTTACTCTTTTTGCTATTAAGGGATATCTAAGTTGTTTTCAGTTTCTGGCTTATATGACTAAAGCTGCTATGCACATAGTTGAGCAAGTGTCTTTGTGGTATGGTAGAAATGTCCTTTGGGTATATACTCAGGAGTTACCACTGGGTCCTGAAGTAGATCAATTCCCAATTTTCTGAGAAATCGCCATATTGATTTCCAAAGTGGCTCTACATTGTACTCTCAGCAGCAAGGGAAGAGTGATCCCCTTGCTCCACATCCTTGCCAGCAATGAGCTGTCATTTGAGTTTTTGATATTCAGCATTCTGACAGATTTAAGATGGAATCTCAGGATAGTTTTGATTTGCATTTCCCTGATGACTAAGGATGTAGAACATTTCTTTAAATGTTTCTTGGCCATTAGAGATTTCTCTGTTGAGAACCCTGTTTAAGTTTTCATCCAATTTTTTAATTGGATTATTTTGTTTGTTGATGTCTAGATTTTTTTTTTTTTAGTTCTTTATATATCTTGAAATCAACCCTTTGTCAGATATGGGGTTGGTGAAGATTGTGTTCCCATTCTGTAAGCTGCTGATTTGTCCTTTTAATGATATCCTTTGCCTTACAGGAACTTTTTTAGTTTCATGAGGTCCCATTTATTAATTGTTGATCTTAGGGCCTGAGCAATTGGTGTTCTGTTCAGGAAGTTGTCTCCTGTGCCAAGGAGTTCAAGATTATTCCCACGTTTTCTTTTATAAGGTTCAGTGTATCTGGCTTAATATTGAGGTCTTTGATCTACTTGGACTTTAATCTTATGCAAGGTGATAGATACGTATGTATTTGCATTCTTGTCCTTGCCTACATCCAGTTAGACCGGCAACGATGGTAACAATGCTTTCTTTTTTCCATTGTATATTTCTAGATTCTTTATCAAAAATTAGGTGTCCATAGGTGTGTGGATTTATTTCTGGATGTTCAATTCCATTTCATTGATCAACCTCTCTGTTTTCATGCCAACACCATATTGTTTCTATTACTATTTCTCTGTAGTGCAGTTTTATTTTATTTTATTTTATTTTATTTTATTTTATTTTATTATTTTCTGTGTATGAGTGTTTGGCCTGCATGTATGTCTGTATACCACATGAATGCCTGGTGCCTAAGGAGGTAGAGAGCCTCTATGTGGATGCTAGAAATCGACTCAAGGTCCTTTGCAAGAACAACACATGCTTTTAACCACTGGGCCAACTCTCCAGCCCCTGTAGTGCAGTTTCAAATCAGGAATGGTGATATCTCCAGTTCTTTTATTGTTCAAGATTGTTTTAGCTATCCTCATTTTTTTTTTTTTTTTGTTTTTCCATATGATGTTGAATATTGTTCTTTCAAAGTCTGTAAAGAGCTGTGTTGGAATTTTAGTGGTAATTGCATTGAATCTGTAGATTGCTTTAGAAAAGATGGTAATTTTACCATGTAAATCCTACTGATCCATGAGCATGGGAGATCTTTCTGTCTTTTGATATTCATCTTAAATGTCTTTCTTCAGAGACTTAAAGTTCTTGTTATACAGGTCTTTCACTTCTTGGTTAGAGTTAGCCAAATATAGTTTATATGATTTGTGACTATTTTAAGGGGTGTTGCTTCACTGATTTTTTTCAGCTTGTTTATTGTTTTGTATATAGGAGGGTTACTGATTTTTTTTAAAGTTTAGTTTTTATCTAGACACTTTGCTGAAGGTGTTTATCAGCTTCAGGAGTTCCCTAATAGAATTTTTGGGGTCACTTATGTATACTATCATATCATCTGTGAAAAGTGACACTTTTACTTCTTTCATTTCAATTTGTATCCCCTTGATCTCCTTTAACTGTCTTATGGCTCTAGCTAAAACTTCAAGTATAATATTGAATAGATATGAGACAGTGGATAGCCTTGTCTTATTCCTGATTTAACAGGATTATTTTAAGGCTCTCTCCATTTAATTTGATGTTGGCTATTGGCTTGTTGCATAGTGACTGCTTTTATTATGTTTAGGTATGTGCCTTGAATCTCTGATCTCTTCAAGACTCTTATCATAAAAGGGTGTTGGATTTTGTTAAAGGCTTTTCAACATCTAATGAGATAAACGTGGGTTTTTTTTCTTCCAGTTTGTTTATCTGGTGGATTATACTTATATATTTTTGTATGTTGAACCATCCCTGCATTTCTGGAATGAAATCTACTTGATCATCATGGATGATGTTTTTGATGTGTTCTTGGATTTTGTTTGAGAATGTTTTATTGAGTATTTTTGCATCAATGTTCATGAAGGAAATTGATCTGAAATTCTCTTTCTTCTTTGTTGAGTTTTTGTGTGGTTTAGGTATCAGAGTGACTATGGGCTCATAAAATGAATTTGGCAATGTTCCTTCTGTTTCTATTAGTGGAATAATTTGAGGAGTATTTGTATTAGCTCTTCTTTGAAAGCTGGCAGAATTCTGGTCTAAAACAAGGGAGGATGGAAGGAGAGAGTACTGGAAGAGACAATTGGAATTGGAGTCATCTCAGAGGTGAGGTAGGAACCTAGGGCAATAGAAACTCCCAGGAATCGATAAGGGTGATCCTAGCTAAGACTTGTAGCAATGGGGGATATGAAGCCTAAACCAACCATCTCCTGTAACCAGGCATGACTTCCAGTAGAGGGATTGGGACACCAATCCACCCATAAAACCTCCAACCTATAATTTCTTCTATCTACAAGATGTGCTGGGATAGAATTGGTGCAGAAATTGTAAGAGTGGCCAAACAATGACTGGTCCCCCTTGAGACCCATGCCATGAAGAGTCAACCGCTGATACTACCCTGAGTGACAGAAGCCAGAGGCTGGACAGCTCTGAGACCCACAATATAACCAAACACAAATGGAAAAAAAATCAATGAAATTATTCCTAAAGATATTCTGCTACACTAGATTGGTTCTAGCCCCATTGTCATCAGAGAGGCTTCAGCCAGCAACTCATGAAAACAGATGTAGAAACCCACAGGCAAGCATTAGAAGGAGCCTAGGGAATCCCTTGAAAGAGGGGGAGGAAGGAATATAAGAACCAGAAGGGTCAATGATATCACAAGAAAACCTACAGAATCAACTAACCTGGGCCTGTAGGGGCTCACAAACTGAACCACCAACCAGGGAACTTGTATGGAACTGATTGAGTCCCTCCACATGTATGTTACAGTCGTGTAGCCTGGTCTTTTTGTAGAACTCCCAACAGTGGGAGTAGGAGCTATCTCTGCTTCTGTTGACTGACTGGGTTGCCTTGTCTATCCTTACTAGAAGAGGAGATGCCTAGTAGGGTTCTATTTCCTATTGGGTTACTTTGTCCAGCCTTAATAGAAAAGAAGGTACCCATTATAACTGCAACTTGGTATAGCATGGCTAGTTGATATCCATTGAGGCCAGTCCTTTTTTGAAGAGAAATGAAGAAGGAGTGGATCGGGGCTGAAGGTAGGGGACTAGGAGGAAAAGAGAGTGGGGAAACTTCAGTCAGGATGTAAAATAAATAAAATTAAATTAAATAACATCAAAAGACAAATAAAATAGATAGTGAGCACTTACTAGCAATCTGTACTATTCTGGGTGCTTTACATGAATTAACTTAGGCTTATGAGATATATACTATTTGTAAGTGTGTGTGTGTGTGTGTGTGTGTGTGTGTGTGTGTGTGTGTAAGGTTGTATGTATTTATATGTGTGTATGTGTGTGTGTGTGTTTGGTATGTTCACACATGTTTGTACAAGTATGCATGACTGTATGCGCATGGATGGGGAAAGAGAAGGACATCATGGATCCCCCTCTATCTATCACTTGGGCTTATTTCTTTGAGGCAGGATCTCTCCTTAAACCTGAAGCTTACATTGTTTTGCCTAGGCTGGCAGTCAGCAAACCACAGTGACCCCCCTCTCTCCATGCCAAAGAGCACAGGGGCTCAGAGTCCACAGACCATGGCAAGCTTGTTATGTGTATGCTAGGTTTTGATTTTAGATCCTTGTAATAAGACAGCAAACACTCTTAACCACTGAGCCATCTCCCAGCCACAGAAAGAACTATTGTGAACACCATTTCACATGTGATTATGATGACCAGATAGTTAAAATAACTTCCTTAAGATAACTGGCTAAGAAATGAAAAGACAGAGACTCTAACCCCCAGTAATTTGTTCCTAATCCTATAATTAGAACCTTACCTATGCAACCCACTATTTTCTTTAAAGCTAACCCCTCTCCCATGTATTGTGTGCACTTTAGTAGCAAAATAGTTTGCTAAGAAGCAAGAAAATTAGGTATTGTATGAAAGAAACAAAAGCTAGAAGTCAAATGGTGTATTTATTTGGTTTTGCTTTGTGATGTTTACCCTTAAAAATAGCACAATGACCACAAAATTATACATGAGACCAAGATAAAGAGAAAACATCAAGCAGTGTCATCAAAATATTCATCTAACATATACTTCAGGTTTTCTTCCCGGGATTACGGACAGTAGAGAAGTATAGAATCACTCTGTGCCATACAGCCATGGAACGACCTTCTCTAGCTGCTGGCATTGTGGTGAGAACCTGCAGTTCAGGAAGTAAGCCAGAAAAGGCACAGACAACTCCACTGTGGTGGTTAAGTGTGGTAGGCAGCTCCAGGGTCGAGCTTAGAGTGGCTTAGTCTGGGAGTAGAGGCTCTGTGGGCACACTATCCTAAAAGAAGCAAACATATTTAAGTCTTTAAGGTCAAGTTTATTTGTAAAATAATTTAGCTGGTCATTCTGTCCCTTAAAACCAAAATTAGGGAGGCTCAAAGCCTTATTCCTGACTCGTAGGAAGTCTGTCTCCTCTTTGGGTTTCTCCAGATCCCCACAGATTCTGTTATGAACATCCGTAGCTCTCAGCCCTCACCTCTGCTTATAAGGTCAGTTTAGAGATCATCTTGCCTTCTGAGGTTTAGATTATCTCTACATTTACCTTAACCTTCCAATGCACAAACAAAACACTCACTTGTGAAGGGACCATGTCTGAGTCTGAGTATCTCAGAATATTGACAAGGAATACACAACAGCATCACATGGCCCCGGCATCTAATGGAGAGCACATCCATTCAAAACAGTTCTTCACCATCTTCCACGGCTCTGGGCTTCCTCCAGCTACATGCACAGACACTGAATCATACGTTGTGGCCACTTGCCTGTCTCTTGCTTACTTCAAGACTGAAACACAGCAGAATAGTGCTTTGTAACCTGGACTCCACCTATGTCTAGGCCAGGATACCATCCAAGGAAGTTGTATTTTTTTTTTTCAATAAAATCATCATTTAGTTTGTCTAGTCCATTAATATACCCAGAACATGACCCACTCAAGGGAACAGATGATTCTTTTCAGCTTATTCCTACACTTTGTCTCCTTTTCTTTGGCAATTTGATTTTAAATTGGGGTGGAGGGAAGCATGCAAATGAGACATATGTAATAGTTAAACTTCAGAGGAATGAATCTTCATTGCTTCCACACCCATTCATCACTACCAACTATCCTTTAATCAACTAATTTTAAAAGTTAGTTATCAATTATCACCTAAAAATGATGAATGTGTACCTCAAGTTGTTACAAGTGGACTAGTCAGAGTTCTGAAAACTTACCAGTCAGAATTGTTACAGATTCTGAAAATTGAACTTTTTCTAACAGTATCATATGCTCTTTTTGACTTATTCTAGAGAAATAAAAAGAATAATGATAAATGTAGAATTTCTAATTTATTTGAGAGGGGTTGAAGAAACATACACATCTCCAAATAAAAATTAGTATTTGTTTGCAAATGTCCCAAAAAGAAACAGTGCAACTGTCTTCCCCAGCCAAAGTTAAAAGCATATCACAAGCTGCCTGGTGATATACCTAAGCAAGCACAGACAGGTTTATTATCTGAAGACTCAAGCAGCCCATTTCTTAAGACTGTTAGTAAGTGTTTAGATGTTGAATAGCCTTCAAGGAAGAAAATTAATCAAAGAAAATAAAATTGTATTTCTTCCTCAAGACTGTAATAAGATACAATGTGGGAAAGGAATGGAATAAGCAGGTAATGCAGGATTTATTTTATAATCTCCCACCTCCCCAAATCCCACTGCCTCTAAAGCAAATCCTAAAACCCTCTGTAGTGAATGGAAATTGAATAGAGCCTGACTCTTACCCTACCTGTTCTTATTGGTTATATAATGATACCTACATTCAGTTCAGCTGCCTCCTAGCAGAACTGGGTTTGGGGATTTACATTGGTGAATTTGAAATCCCTGCACTTTGCAGCTGATCATTGCAAGAAATGCAAAAATAATTTTTATCATATTGCTCTTTTGTAAAGAACATGAAGAAATAAACTAAACCCCAGCAGGAAAAAAGGCAATTTTGTGCTATATTTTAAGGTTTCCTACAAATAATACTCAAACTCTGTTAACTTCAAGTTATCTATATTTTAGTCTCACATATAAGCAGAAATCTTGGAAGTGATGTGTTTGTAGGTATATATTTTTTTAACTGGGCGTAATAAAATAAGCTGAAATGCTTTCATAGAAATTAGACCTTTATTTTAGATTAATTCATAGATTCTGGCTTATTAACTTAAAATTGCAAAAGCGTTTTTGCTATTAGACCCTCTTGACTTATGTAATTAGTTAAAGACTTTATGCCAGTTTCATGTGCCTGGAGGTTTTGCATTCTTCTTTATGAAATCAGAGTTTAAAGACAAAGATCAACCCTTGGTAATGTTGATAAAAATCACTTAAATGGATAGAATAGTCAATGAGACTTTGTGACTGCATTACACCCCATCTGAAAGAAGAATGTTATTAATTCTCAAAAAGTGTTTCTATCTTATGAGAGATTTAACAGTATGTAAATGTGATCAGGATTTTTCAGTTCATTTCATGGTGATTCGGGCAGGAGACAAGCAGCAGGAAGAAAGGCAGTATAATGAACCAAGTAGACATTTAGTCACATAGACAGAAGGGTTAGGGACAGAGTAAGCCAGAGGCAGAGGTAGCAAGAGAAGAAAAATTAACTGAGCACATCTAATTTACAATAATATCTTTTCTTTTGGTGGTTCTAGAGACTGAGCCTAGGCTATGCAGGCTCTCTAACGGGAAGTAAAATTTAATCACGGAGTCTCACTAAATTGCCCAGGCTGGAATTGAACTCACTCTGTAGTTGAGTCAGTTTGTGAGCTTGGGATTCTCTAACCTCAGCCTCTTCAGTAGCTGGAGTCACAGACCTGTGCAGCAGGCTGAGCTTGCCAGATGTTACTCTATGTATCCTTATGTGAATTCATTAAAGCTCCTTGACACCATGAAGTAGAGTCTAACATCATCCACATTGCACAGATGGGGAAATAAAGTACTAAAATGCTCATGCTGACATTCTCTATTTTTTTTCTACTTCTTTTGAATAACCAATTAGACTGTGACAAAAAGGGGTGGGGGAGGCATGGGAAAATGGATAAATTACAAATTCTGCCTTTCTGGGTGGAAAACAGAATTGCATTCACTCTATGAGTTATCTACTTGGCTTCTATCCAGAGATTCTGAAGAGCGTAAGAGAGAACGCCTTTCTTTTCTAAGAAAACAGGAATTTCTAAACCTACCAAGCAGGACAGACATCTACCAATAGCTCCTTTTTGCAAAGTGTGACAAGGTGCCCCTTCCAGAAATAGGCTCAAGAAAATGTAACTCTTCTTGTCAGATGAATTAAAAGGAAAAACACCACTCTAGGAGGAAAACACACACAGAGAGGGAGAGAGGAGGAGGGAGAGAAGAAGTAGAGGGAGGGAGGGAGGGAGGAAGGGAGGGAGGGAGGTGGTGAGAGGACATTATTTCTCTGGACTAAAGTCATCCAAAACCAAGGCCCTAGCCTGGCTAGCAGATCAGCCTGAAGCTGCTGGTGCTTTTCTTCGGGACACAGCCTCTTTCAGTGGTCACATGCTGTGTTTGGGAACAGATGTGTATGTTAGTTTTATTTTAAACACTTCATACTCCAATAGTCCTATCCATCTATGTTGCCTATGAACTACAGCAATATAGTACAGCATGTCACAGTATCCCTAAAAGTGCAATAGTGGCAGACCTACCTTGACAGTAACCAACAGCTCTTTAACTAAATGTAAGGGCTGCTCAACAAGAGGGAAATCATGACTGAAAACCTAGCTAACTGCCTGAGGCTAGTGATGTTATGGATCTTGGAGGAGCACCCACAACTTTACTAAACCAGCAAAATCCCTAACTACACTCTAAGTATTTGTTCTTTTACTCACAAATCTAGGTCATACCCATCACCAAGAAACAGCTGCTCGAAACAGATAGAGGCCATAACAGAAAACCACAGCTAATCCAAATGAAGAGGACAAATGACTACTTACTGCCCAGGCCCAACTGAAACACCTGATACAACACAGCTCCTGCCCTTAGGGCTCAAGGAACATAATGGAAGAGGGACAGGAAGATTCTAAGAGCCAGAGGAACAGGAAGTTTGCTGTGAGTTGCATCTCTTAGAAATGTCAGAAACTACACCCATGAAGTCTCAGAAACATGACTGCTTAAGACCTAAATGAAGACGACACCAATAGACCTCCTGACATGCAAGGGGAAATTTTCATGGGCCCTCACCTTAAGACAAAGAACTACAGGTAACTAAGGAATGCTGAGAGCAGGAGATAATAGTTTTCCCAGGGAAGGTTGTATGATACCAAGTGGTCAACCCTAAAATCTTATGCAAACAAGTAGCGCAATGTAGACTATGATGACTAATCTTGATTGTCAATTTTACTGTATTTGGAATTAATTAAAAACCAAGCAGCTGGCACACCTGTGAGGGAATTTTCCTGGTTGGATTATTTGCTGAGGAAGACCCACTCTAAATGCAAATCATTTAAAGTCAGAAGACACACCCTATACATAAAAGGCCACTGGATAAAGATCCTTCTGATTTCTACCTGTTCACCCTTACTCTTGCTGGGAAGTCCATCTATCCTGTTCCTGAGTCACTCCTTTACTGGTTTTAGAGCCTACTTCTTTGGGATTTCAATGTAAAATGAAAACTAGCTACTCTCTAAGTCTTCCCTGGGATGGCAGCACCAGCCTGTGACTGTTGAGACACCAGTCTCATGGACTGAACAGCTACTGGAGCTTTGGCTTTTCCATCAGGAAATCATTGTTGACCTTCTCACAGACCACATAACCCATAAGCTACTCTAGTAAATTTTGTGTGTGTGTGTGTGTGTGTGTGTGTGTGTGGTGTGTGTGGTGTGTGTAAAACCATAATTGATGAGACAGAGGTCACGAATTTGAGAGAGGCCAACATGGGGTGCATGACAACAGTTGGCAAGGGTAATGGAAGGGAAAGCCATCTACGGCCCAGCCACCTCTCTTAGGACTCAGACTGCCCTACTCTCTCACCCATAACAGTTTTACTAATCTTCTCAGCCTTTGTCTAGCTTGAAAAACATTGCTTAACTCACTTCCAACATCACTTTCTCTGGAAATCTATCCCCAAAAGCAATGTCGAGAAAGGACATAGACCAGGCAGGAAACTGTACTCTTCTGAGGACAGCATCCACTAACAAAGACAGTCAGACTGAAATTTAGACTGAGAGTCAGACTGAGAACAAGGAGTGGTTGGTTTAACTTTTTGTTCCTTCCTCAATTTAGTATAAGTTAAATAAACGGCACCAAGGCCAAGCCTTGTGCGCACTCAGTACTCACTCTCCAGTGGTTTTCTCCAGGCTGAGCATCTCTAACCTGAAAATTCAAACTATGAAAGGTTCTAAAATATGGAGCACTTTGAACAGCACTGAGCAAAGCAGAAGAGCAGATGCTCTGTGACTGTAAAAGCAATATGCTTGCCTTTCCCCAACCCCACTAATCTATAATCCTCTAGAGCAAAGCATGTCTTATTCACATAGATTATATCTTTCTTCTCACCCCACCCCTCTTCAACATAATACCTTACACATTAATATTTCCTAAATAAATATTTGATAAATGCATGCAAAGATGGTATACCCTTAAGGACTTTAACAATTTCTAGGAGAGATGCCAAGATTTCCCATAAAAGCTACAAGACCCAACAAGGCATAACTGAGATATTAAGTACTGCGGAAGTTGTTCTTTCAGTCATGCCTAACATAGATTTATTCATATATCTAAAGCATACAGAGCATGTGGGGTTTTTTTTTGTTTTTTTTTTTCACACTCCTCTTTATTGTTATTAAGGTTTTACCAATGTCTTTCAGTTACAAAGGACTTCACTTATTTAATTCCACTATTAACCATGTTTTGGGCCTTGCAAACTCCCCTGAAATCTCTCAAACACTGAGCCACCAACCATGCAGCATACACTCCCTGGTCCAAGGCCCCTGACACATATACAGCAGAGGACTGACTGGTCTGGCCTCAGTGGGAGAAGATGCATCTAACCCTCGAGAGACTTGAGCCCCCAGAGAGTGGGGAGGTATGGTAGGGTAGGACGGTGGACATCCTCTTTGAGATGGGGGAGGAAGAATGGGATGACAAACTGTGGGAGGGCAGACAGGGAGTGGGGCAACAACTGGACTGTAAAAAAATAAAAGTAATAAAAAAGTTAAAAAATAAAATGCTAAACTGAAAAGAGAAATAGAAGAAAAGCAAGAGCTAATTCAGGCAGAAATTTATGATAGGGTGAAGCAAATACCAGTTCCATCCAGTACTTCACTAAAGACTAACTCTACTGTTTCTGAAAGTGTGATACAGTCTCCATAGGTAACAACAGATGAAACAAAAGAACAGATTAAAGGAGGAGGAGGAAGAGGAGGAGAAGGAGGAGGAGGAGGAAAAGGAGGAGGAGGAAGAGGAGGAAGAGGAGGAGGAGGAGGAGGAGGAAGAGGAGGAGGAGGAGGAGGAGGAGGAGGAGGAGGAGGAAGAAGAAGAAGAAGAAGAAGAAGAAGAAGAAGAAGAAGAAGAAGAAGAAGAAGAAGAAGAAGAAGAAGAAGAAGAAGAAGAAGAAGGAAGGTAAAAAAAGAAAACTGAAAAAAGAAGAGAAAAGGGAGAAGAAGCAGCAGTCGACTAAGAGCAGCAAGTGCTGACTCTAAGCCTATAGATGCATCCGTGCCTGAATCTTCGAATTGGCACTTCCTTACTGCCAAAAAACATCCGGATGCAGATTCATTTTATGTAGAAGTAGCTTCGGGAGAAGCCCCAAGAACTCGTCAGTGAACTGGTGAATCATGTTCCTCTAGAACAGATACAAAATCAGATGGTGGTTTTACTTTGTAATCTGAAGCCTGCAAAAATGCAGGAGTATGCTGTCTCAAACAATGCTGCTGTGTGCCAGTTCACCAGAGAAAGTGGAGATTTGGCCCCTCCCAACGGGTCCGTTCCTAGAGACAGAATTACTTTTGATGCCTTCCCTTGGAGAGTCTGACAAGGAGCTGAACCCTAAGAAGAAGATCTGGGAGCAGATCCAGCCTGACCTGCACACCAATGATGAATGGGTGGCTACATACAAAGGAGCTCCCTTTGAGGGGAAGGGGAAGGGAGTTTGCAGAGCACGTGGTTGTTAATAAAGAATGATTTTTATGCAGAAGGCACTGTACTCGGAGCTGTAGGAGCAGATGGGACAAGAGGAAAAAAATGTCTGCCTTCCAGGCTGAATAAAGACAAGAGGAGGCAGGAACCTAAATAACTAGACCCCGTGGTTGGTAACGATCATGACAGAAAGGCGCAGGCCCTCCGACAGGAAGAGTGGCAACCTACAGGTCAGCAGTGAGAGAACAGGTCTGTAGTCTTTCTTGTCCTCACAGACTAGGATAGAGGGTTGCCGCCACGGAACCAAGGAAACAGCCCTGACATTATAACTAACACGCACCGTGCTGGAAAGTCGAAACACAAAAACCAAGACAACAACAAAGCCTAACAGGTATCTACTAAAATGCTAACATGAATTTAATCAGATTAACGTTTTTAGACACATCTATGCCTTTTTTTAATATTTCTGTTTGTTTATTCACCATAAATTACTTATTGGTTTTATAATCAGATAAAAAAGTCATTACCCTTTCTTATTTACTCAGTGTTCATTCTGATTGCGTTCTACTGGATAGTAGTGACAGGAAATGTGAGCATGTGCTCCTAATATGCTCTCACTATGCTTTTAAAGGGTATAATTACTACAGATGATATCTAATGCTCAGTTCTCTTAGAATCACTTAAAAATGTCAGTTGGGTAACACATTCAGACTGTTATGTGCAAAATCTTAGGACCTATTATTTTTCTGGGGTGGCTTACTGAGTTATCCATCCAGAAAGATTAAAACAGAAATAAAAATACCAACCATTTAAAATGTGACAACATAGTACCAAGAGTGAGGAAGGACTGGAATGCTTCACTAATGTTAAATGACTTGGGAAATTGAAACTACATGTACTTGGTGGCCCGGAAATTGTTTCTGTGTATTACTCCATATTAATCAATTAAATGACAGAACCCAGAACCCATGGTATATACAGTCATTCATGGACTTGGCTTCAGAACCCAAATTCAAGGATGTTTATATAAAATAAAATAAAATCACAGTATTTCTGCCAAACAGACACTGTATTAAACTGACTCCTAATAGCTAATTGTTATATCAATGGATGAATTCACCTCTCAATCCTCATCAGAGAGATGCTTACTCACAAAAGATGGTAATTAACAGAGAGACCCACAACTAGTCAAGGTTCCAAGGCCAAGAGATGGTCAGCACTAATGGCCCATTTAGTACTGTATGACACCCCTTCCTCCAAAGGCTCAAGGATCATTGTAGAAGAGGAGGAGGAAAGAGTGTGAGGTCCAGAGGCCACAGGTTACTATGAGGAAGCAGTGTTTTCGGGGCACAGCAAAGTAGCTCCACATAGGCACTCAGAGGCATGATGACAGCATGCATAAATCGATACCAGCTCAAACCAGACCAAATCCCAGCATAGACAGAAGAGGAGGCATAAAGCCCCAACCCTTCCTGAGAAGATATTGGCAACTGATAGCCTCTGAGAGTGTGTTAGTTTCCTTTAAGAGTGTAACCTCCACAGAGACTTAACGGACAGTCATGAAGCCTCCATGGAGCCTCCATGGATCTGAGCAAGGCACTCTGCATATGTTATAGCTGTGTAACATGATGTTATCGTGGGACTCCTAATAGTGGGAGTAGGGGCTATTCCTGACTCTTTTTTCCTACTTTGAGACCATTTTCCTCCTTCTGGATTGCCTTGTCCAGCTACGTGATATGCATTCTTTG
This sequence comes from Arvicanthis niloticus, assembly GCF_011762505.2. Lineage (NCBI taxonomy): Eukaryota > Metazoa > Chordata > Mammalia > Rodentia > Muridae > Arvicanthis > Arvicanthis niloticus. Next base: position 48,298,125 of record NC_047661.1, read on the forward strand.
GTTGATATCCTGGGAAGTCTGCCCTTTTGCTTTCCTTTCCTTTCCTTTCCTTTCCTTTCCTTTCCTTTCCTTTCCTTTCCTTTCCTTTCCTTTCTTTTCCTTTCCTTTCCTTTCTTTTCCTTTCCGTGTGTGTGTGTGTGTGTGTGTGTGTGTGTGTGTGTGTGTTCTTTTGCTGTTTTGCTGTTGTTTTGTTTGGGTTTTTTGTTTGTTTTTTTACTTATTCACCTTACATCCGACTCACTGCCCCCCTCCCAGTGGTTACCCCTTCCCACAATCCTTCCCCTGTCTTCCCTCCCTTTCTCCACTGAGAGGGTAGGGACTTCCCCAGGGTATCCCCCAGCCCTGGCATTTCAAGCTTCTGTGAGGCTAGGCACTTCCTCTCCCACTGAGGCCAGACAAGGCAGCCCAGCTAGAAGAACAAATCCCACATACAGGCAACGACTTTTGGGATAGACCCCAATCCAGTTGTTCGGGACCCACGTGAAGACCAACCTGCAAATCTGTTACATATATTTGGGGAGGCCTAGATCCAGCCTGTGTATGTTCTTTGGTTAGTAGTAGTCTCTGAGACCCCCAAGGGTTCAGGTTAGTTGATTCTGTTAGTCTTCCTGTGGAGTCCCTATCCCTTTAGGGGCCCACAATTCTTTCTCCTATTCTTCCATAAGAGTCCCCAAGCTCCATCCACTGTTTGGCTGTGGGTATCTGCATCTGTCTGTGTTGGTGGGTGTGGGCCTCTCAGAGGACAGCCATGCTAAACTCTTGTCTGCAAGCATAACAGAGTATCATTAATAGTGTCAGGGATTGGTGCTTGTCCATGGGATAGGTCTCAATTGTGCCAGTTGTGGCTATTAGCTATTCCCTCAGTCTCTGCTCCATCCCTAAATCCCTGCATTTCTTGTAGGCAGGATAAGTTTTGGTTGAAAGTTTTGTGGGTGGATTGGTGTCCCAGGGTTCTTGCCTGGACACAGGAAGCAGCCTCCCCAAGCTCCATATCCCCAATAAGGAGTGGAGTCCAGTGGGGGGAGGGTTGGATTGAGTGTGGAGAGGGACAGTCAGATGGCCTTGAGGATGAATGGAAATCTGCAACCAACTGGGGTGGGGTAGAGGAAGAGATGGAGATCTGGGGTTGGGCACCTATCTAGGTGCCCAAGAATCAATGAAGGTGTCCTTAGCTGTAACTCACAGCACTGGGGATATGAAGTCTGCCCTTTTCTGAAGGAAAAGGAGGAAGAGGAATGGATGGGGATGAAGGACTGGAAAAGGAAGAGGGATGGGGAACTGCTGTTGGTATGTAACATATGAGAGAAAAATAAACTAATTTGAAAAAAATATAGCCCTGATAAGTCTGTCATTCTCCAGTGTAAGGCTACATATCCAAGAGCACATGGTAGCACAAACTGGACTAGATGGGTTCCTTAGTTGCTGTTCTATTGTGTTCTATTGCTGTGAGGAGACACCATGGCCAAGGCAACTCTTATAAAATAAATCATTTATTTGGTAGCTTGCTTACAGTTTTAGAGGCTAGTCCATGATCCTCATGTCAGGAAGTAGACAGACCTGGCCCTATAGCAGTAGCTAAGAGCTTTACATCCTAGTCTTCAGGCAGCAGGTAGAGAGAAAGACTGGGCCTATGGGGGGGGGGGTTGATACTTCAAAGCACACCCCCAGTGACACACCTACTCCAACAAGACAACACCTCCTAATCCTTCCCAAACAGTTCTACTAAACTGGAACCAAGCATTCAAACACATGAGCCTTTGGGGGCCATTCTCATTCAAACTATCACAATGGGTTTTCCCCCTCTGGCAGCTGATGGGAACAGATGCAGAGACTCACAACCAAACATTAGAGAGACCTAAATTAGAGATATCCATTGGGTCTCTACCCTGGAGCTCAGGAAACCCTTCAAAGGAGAGGGAGGAAGAATTGTGGGAGCCTCAGAGGTTGACGATACCAGGAGAAAACAGCCCACAGAATCAACTAAGTAGGGCTCACAGGGGCTCACAGAGTCTAAAATGGCGACCATGGAGCCTGCATGGATCTGTGTTTGGCCCTCTGAATATATTTAGTGGTTGTTTAGCTTGGGGTATTTCTGGGACTCCTAACAGTAGGGGTAGGGGTATCTGTGAATTTTACCTGCTCTTGGGACCCTTTTCTGCCTATGAGGTTACCTTACCCAGCCTTGATATGAGATTATGTACCTAGCCTTATTACATCTTATGCCACGTTTGGTTGACAGTCCTGGAGGCATGTTCTTTTCTGAAGGGAAAGGAAGAAGGAGTAAATTTGAGGAAGAGGGAAAGTGGGTGTGTATGGGAGGAGTGGGGGGAGGGGAAACTGATGTCAGGATATATTGTGTGAAAGAAGAATTTTTTTAAGCACTTGAAGTTTGGTGGGTTAGGAAAAGGAAACAAGTATCTGGGAGGGATGGGGGAAGGAGTATGATCAATACACATGAATGGAATTCTTTTTTTTTTTTTCTGAATTTACCATCCTTTATTAATAGTCATTTTCTGTTCTACAGTGTTTTCTACTTGGAAAGAAAAATAACAGCTACAGAAAATAAAATTATACATACATTAGGTCAAATTTTACCTGCAGACACTACTCTCTGAGAATCAAATATAGTTTTACAAGTTATGTTAACTCTCTTTTTTTCTTTTTTTATTAGTATGTTTTTTTTAAAAATGTTAATCAAAGGCTTTATAAGTTTGGTAATGCTCAATAACAAGATACCCATACAATCAGAAGTGTAACCCAATACCCAACCTAGATATACCAACTATCTTTGACTGGCGGAGACACTCGACATCCGCCTCCATGTTTCTCTCTCTCTCTCTCTCTCTCTCTCTCTCTCTCTCTCTCTCTCTCTCTCTCTCCCTCTCTCTCTCTCTCTCTCTCTCTCTCTCTCTCTCTCTCTCTCTCTCTCTCTCTCATCTCCTAGCTCCTCCTGTCCTTCTCCTACTCTTTTTACTCCTCCCACCTTAGCTTCTCTTACATATCACCCTTCCTGTTAAAATAAAACTTTTCTCTCAAAATACAATTAGAGCATAACTAAACCAATTTGTATCAGTAAGGGACAAGATAGACCTAATACCAAGTCCATCATTTTATTGACTAACCAGAACCTCTGTCATCTCTCCTAACTAAAAGACTTAGTTCTGAACCTGACTTTTTTTCTTCGCTTTAGAATGAATGTCAGCTAAAAACCATCCCCTCAAATCTTTTCTCTCAAAGTAAGTAGTCGAGATTGGCTATGAGACTATACATCTTCAACCCCGTCAGAAATCCAGAATGACTGAGTTAACTGAAATTATGGGAAGCACAAAGCATAGCTTCTAAAACTTAGGCAATTTATAAAGACCTCTGAACACCTGGACAGTCCCTATACTACGAAACGTTGGAGCATCAGATTTGCAGCCTTCTGGCCCAGGATCATCTGACAGACATGAATGGAATTCTTAAAGAACTAATAAAAAATGTACAGAATTTACATACCACCTATACATATTCTTCATACATTGTTGTATAGGTTGTTTATTGTAAATTAAAATATTAACAAAGTAAATTATTTATAGTTCTTATATTGTTTGAGGGAAGTTCAAAGAAAGTTGATATGTGTCCAATGAAGACAAATTTTTTTTCAAGTATTTTGTATCTGAGAAAGGTTAGATCTAAGGATACAGAGGCTTCAGAAAAGCAAGATCAACCACATATAGATATGTACATGGAAGAGATTTGTCATAAGAATTGGCTCACAGGTTTATAGAAAACAAGTCATTCCACTTTTGCTATATACACCTTCAGATCCAAAGAAGCTAGTGCAGCCACTCATTCTGAGAAAGCACTCATGTTCAAGAGCAGAAAGTTAAATGCCTCCACTCTAAAAAAAAAAAGCAAATTTGTTCTCCCTCCTTTTTCCTACTGAGCTGGCAGGAGATTGCTGAGTTGTCTCCAAGGCTGAGAATCCCTTTTTTCCATTAATTTACTTATTTATTCACTTTACATGCCCATTGCAGCCCCTCTCTCCTCCCAGCCCCCTCACACAGCCCTTTCCTTCATCCACCCCATCCCCTTCTCCTCTGAAAAGGGGAAGGCCTCCCTGAGTACTCAACTCATTCTGGCACATCAAGTCACTGCAGACACATCCTTTCCCATGGAGACCAGACAAGGAAGCCCAGTTAGAGGAACAGGATCCAAAGGCAGGCAACAGAGTCAGAGAGAGCACCTCATGCACATACTCTGCTACTAATGTACAGCATGGGGTGGGGTAAGGTCCAGTCATGCTCACTATTTGATTGGTGATTTAGTCTCTAAGAACCCCCAAGGATCCAGGTTAGTTGACTCTGTTGGTTTTCCTGTGGAGTTCCTATCCCTTCCATGTCCCCCATTCCTTTCCCCAACTCTTCCACAAGACTCACCAAGTTCCATCTAATTTTGGGTTATGAATTTCAGCATCTGTTTCTATCCACTGATGGGTGGAGCCTCTCAGAGGACAGTTACACTAGGTTCCTGTCTGCATGCATAACAGAGTACCATTACGAGGTCAGGGACTGTTTTTTGCCCATGGGATGGGTCTCAAGTTGGGCTGGTCATTGATTGGCTGTTCCCTTGGTCTCTACCCCATGTTTTTCCCTGCACTTCTTGTATGCATGACAAATTTTGAGTCAAAGGTTTGGGGTTAGATTGGCATCCTTATCTTTTCACTGGGAGACCTGCCTGGCTCCAGAATGTACCCACTGCAAGCTCCTATACTCCACTACTAGAGTCATCCTCATAGACTTCCCCATCCCAGAGATGGCACATCCTAGAGATGTCCTCCCCCCCCCACCATCCCATCACCAGCTGCTAATTTCTACTCACTCTCTCCCCATACCTGATCCTCACCTCCATCTCTCCTGATTCCCCTTCCCATTTCCTCTACTACCCAGTTCCCTCCATCCATCCACCTCTACTGACTTTTTTTCCTTCTGAATGAGATTCAATCATCCTCTCTTGGGCCCTCCTTAATATTTAGCTTCTTTGGGTCTGTGAATATTCTGGGTATCCTGTACTTTATATCTATCTCTAAAGGCTGAGAAACACTAAAGGAAAGATTCAAGGTCCCATGTCACCAGGGAAATGCAAATCAAAACAACTCTGAGATTCCACCTTACACCCATAAGAATGGCTAAGATCAACAACTCAAGTGACAGCAGATGCTGGCAAGGATGTGAAGTAAGGGGAACACCCCTCCATTGCTGATGAGAATCCAAACTTACACAACCACTCTGGAAATCAATTTGGCAGTTTCTTGGAAATTTGGGAATAGTTCTACCTCAAGACCCAGCTATACCACTCCTGGGCATATACCCAAAAGATGCTCCACCATATTACAAGGACACTTGCTCGACTATGTTCACAGAAGCTTTATTAGTAATCGACAGAAAGTGGCAACAACCCAGATGTCCCTCAACCAAAGAATTAATAAAGAAAAAAAATGGTTCATTTACACAATGAAATACTATTCAGTTATTTAAAAAACAAGGACATCATGAAAATTTCAGGTTAATGGATAGAACTAGAAAATATCCTGAGTGAGGTAAGCCAGACTCAAAAGACATGCATGGTATAAGGATCCTTTTTATGGGGATTCAAATGCTAATATCTACCAGAACCCCCTCACTAGACATATTCATAAGATGTGTAAGAGAGTTTATGCTGCCTTACATGTATCGGTAAACAATGCCAACAATCGAGATGTTTATTCAAATGTGGATTAGATAAATAAGTTATATTGTATTTTATGGTAGAATAATATATAATTGATAACAGAGAAAAGGTCCCATTAATATCTACATGGATTTATTCCAAATGAAGTTAAATATAGTAATCAAATTTCAGGAAATAATTCCAGTGTGCCATTATTACATATAAACTTTGAAAATGTAATAATTATACAGCTGTGCTATTTCATGTGCATCTAATATGTATTTGAACTATAGCCAGTGTTAAGACAAAGAAATTATTGTCTTAATTTTAATTAAATTTTAAAATCAAGATACTCTGAAATAGATTTTTCCATCAAACACAGCTTAACATTTTGGAGATACTATGTTTCACTGTATCTGATGTATCATACTTACTGGACTCAGGTACACGAATTCTTTTTAAATAAGCTATTAAAATTGTAAAACTTTACTGTAGCTTACATCATGTTTCTACTGAACAGCATTGCTGTAGATTGCTCTTTAAAAAGGGGTGTGGGGGGGAGAGAGACAGAGACAGAGATGTATAGGTCGGTAGGTGTGCACATACCTCAGTGCATGTATGTAAGTCAAAGGACATATTTGTGTGCATGGCTCATTTTGTCCCTTTACACTTATGTGGATTACAGGTATCAATGTTAAGCAGTCAGGCTTGCATGAAAAGTGCTTTTCTCACATAGCAAGTTTGAGGCTAGCCTAGGCTACATGAAACCCATCTCAAAGATGTGTATGTATGTGTGTGTGTGTGTGTGTGTGTGTGTGTGTGTGTGTGTGTGTGTGTGTGTGTGTATTCAGAGAGGGAGAGAGATGGAGAGACAGAGAGACAGAGATTTCGAGAAAGACAGAGACTGGGAGACAGAGAGACACAGAGACAGAGACTATACTCAGTTGCAATCAAGATGCCCTGTCCTTTAGAGGAAGCTCAGGTGAGGTTCAGGTGAGGCCCTTACTTCATGCCAACCAGCATTACCACAGGCTGCTCCGTGGACCTGCTCCAGCAGCTGAAGTGACAGCAGTAGGTTCCCCTCACCCTCCACCACACTGCTGCCTCAGCCAAGTGGAAAAATGGAAACAAATAATGAGTCTGAAGAGTCCAGTGATGACATGGGCTTTGATCTCCATGGCTAAACTTCTTTTGTTAACAGTTCAATAAAAAGGTGAGCCTGTTCTAAAAAGTTCTACACTATGTTTTATTTCCTGTTATCAAAAGTGATAAAGCCAAGGAGACAAAGGAAGCACATAGAGTAAAGCCTGAGCAATGGGTAGATATCGGACATCCTGCCTTTGTGTTTAGGTATTTTATAATAAAAAATTACTAATCAAAAAAAAAAACACACTGAAATTGTCAGTTCTGAAGAGTGGATGCATATTTACTACAGTGCTTTTGAGGTTTTTATTGTGTTTATTTACAGGTTTGCTTTTTTTGTTTGTTTGTTTGTTTTGTATTGTTTTTGATGGCTTCTCAAACTTAAAGAGGGTAAACAATAAACCTTGCTTAAACTTTCTTTCTTTCTTTCTTTCTTTCTTTCTTTCTTTCTTTCTTTCTTTCTTTCTTTCTTCTTTTTTTTCTTATTCTGATTATTCTGGTCTTGTCCCCGCAATGCCATTTATGGGCTTACCTCCTAAAAGAAGCATTCTTTAGACACAGGAGACTTCCTTCGAGGCTCTCACCATGCCCAGGGCACTCTCAGTAATGTGCTTACCTCATTGCTTTCCTCTCCTCCACCTCTAGTTGGAAAGAATTCAACTCACATCTGTATCTGTAGAGCCTCCCATACCAGGGGCACATAAAGATGCTTGTCCAGCAGCCCAAATTAGTCATATACTTCTGTTCATGGTACATCATGGTCAAGACCAATGAAATGTCCCTGATTGTTTAATTCTTCCCTTTTGTCCTTATATCCCCATTTCTTGCCCCATAGGCAGCCACTTTAATGTCTCTAAAGAGCATCTTATCTCTGTTTTGCTTTCTCCTTTTGTGTTTATTAGTTTGGCTTGCTATGGTTTGGGTGTTTTTGCTTGTTTTCTTGTTTTGTTTTGTTCTGTTTTGAGATGGCCTCAAACTTCTGGGATGTAGCATTCTTCCAGCCTCTATCTTCTGAGTATCTGGACCTACAAGTATTTCCCACCATGTCTAGTTTTCTGTGTTCTTATAAAATATATTCCTATTCCTCATGTAGAATTTTCTGTGTCAAAACTAGTATTATTGCCAACATCACTTTCTCTCATTCTGTTCCACATTGTTTTCCCTAAGCACTGTCTTTTACAGGTGCGCCCATGATTCTATTTTCCATTAACTGCCCTTCTAGTTCAGCAAGAACTACTTTCTGGTGCATATGAAAGAATCATAGCTTTTTCACATACTTAAACCATAATGTCTCTCCTTGTCTCCATTACTCTCATTATGTAAATAGCTATTGAAAAACTACTTCTAAGACTCACAAGAGTTCCATGTTCCTTCCTCTGTGTATGCCACCATATCCTCTGACTATTTCTCTGTTAGGTTTTCTCTTTGAGCTGTCTCTTTTGTTCATTAGTTAGTTTGTTTGTATTTTGTTTGTTTCATTACTTTTGTGTGTTGTATTGTGATGTATGTGCACATATGTGGGGAGGATGCATGTGCCTGTGGGCATGTGAAGCTCAGAGGAGGACATCAGGTGTCCCGTGCTAGCCATCTATTCTTATAAGACCTCAGTTTCCTCATTGCTGTAATTTTATCAAAAGCTTTTTGTCTTATTTATGAAAAACAGATGATATTTTTTCCCTTAGGATGTATTTTAGTAAATGGTATAGAGCTGGTTTTGAAAGTGCAGACTTCTTTCTGAAATAAATATCATTTATTTTTACTGCACTGTTGGTAATACACTATTGGATTTGGCTGGCTAATATTTTTTAAGAAGAGATATCCTATGTTCAAAGGACAAAAGAAAATATATTGTTATGTCAATTCTCCCAAAATTATCTGTATATACAATGAATGCAATTCTAAGGAAAATCCCAGGAGTAGCATATTTTTTAGAAACTGATTCTAATTCTAAAATGTATGTGGAAATACAAAATAACTAAAATAGGGAAGGCATTCTAGGCATGTTGCAAGACTTCTTGGAGAAGCTAGAGAGTGTGATACAATATCAAAATGTTCTGCATTTGGTTTGTGTACTCAGTGGTACACTATGTGCCTAGCATGTACAAATCATTGGGTTCAATCCCAAAACAAAAATAAAAAAATAGATTGATTATAAAACCACATAAATTAGAAAGTGAGTATTAATGCAAAGATGTTTTCATCTTGGTGAAATGAGTAGAAGAAAGAGATCAGAAGTAACCCCAAACAGTGTTCACTTGGTTTGCAGGAAAGGAGGAAGACACCACTGAGATTCAATAGCAAAGCAGTAGTCTTATCAATGAATGCTACTGGGTCAGTGGAAGAAGCATTTGAAGAAAATAAACTTTAACATCTATCTCACACATGATAAAGCTGGGGGCTGGGGACATGGCTCAGCGGTAAACAATACCAACTGTTCTTCCAGAGGACCCAGGTTCAAGTCCCAACACCAACATGGCAGCTCATAGCTGTCTATAACTCCAAGATCTGACACCCTCACATAGACATTCAAGCAGACAAATACCAATATATAAAATAAAAATAAATACACTTTTAAATAGGATTCTTTTTTTAAAAGGATAAAAATGAATTATATAAAGAGAGGTGATACTAGTCAGCCAAAAGAGAGATTTCCGACTCTTGAACCCTTGCAGAAACATTAAACAGAACAGCTAAGTGCTCCTAGTAAGAAAAAGCTTTCTTCTCTCCATTTTACCCTTCCTCTGGGCCTTTTAAAATACATGCTGTGGCTTGTTTGGCAGCATCCCACAAGACACACACCCCTTTTGTAACGTTTCTCTGTCAGTGGGATTCTGAGCTGTTTAGAAAGTGGTGTGTGTGAGTATGGAAGACAGATTGACATTGAGTAGCTTCTATAATTGTTCCCCGCTTTGTTTTGAGACAAGGTGTCTCTTTGATCCCCATGTTCACTGATTGGCTAGATTGGCAGGCCAGTGAGCACTAGGGATGTCCAGCTTTTACGTGGGCTCTCCTGATTGCTCAGTGGCACTTTACTATCTTGACCATCACCCTACTACTTAGGGACATTCTTTAAAAAATAATCCATAGAATTTAAGTGTAGACAGTGAAACAATAAAACCTCCAGAAGACATCGTGAGAGAATCATCATCACTTTGCAATAGGCAAGACCTAAAATCTGACCATCAAGATAAAAGATAAAAGACCATCAAGATAAAAGTAATAAATTTGACTTTATTGTAATTAAGAATTTATGTTCGCCGGGCGGTGGTGGCACACGCCTTTAATCCCAGCACTTGGGAGGCAGAGGCAGGCGGATTTCTGAGTTCGAGGCCAGCCTGGTCTACAGAGTGAGTTCCAGGACAGCCAGGGCTACACAGAGAAACCCTGTCTCAAAAAACCAAAAAAAAAAAAAAAAAAAAAAAAAAAAAAAAAAAAAAAAAGAATTTATGTTCAGGGCTGGAGAGATGGCTCAGTGGTTAAGAGCACTGACTGCTCATACAGAGGTTCTGAGTTCTATTCCCAGCAACCACATGTTAGCACACAACCATCTGGAATGGGATCTGATGCCCTTCTCTGGTGTGTTTGAAGACAGCTACAGTGTACTCATATAAATACTAAATAAATAAATAAATAAATAAGAACTTATGCTTATCAGAAGGCATGATTAAAAAAGTGAAATAATGCTGGAGAAAGGGTTCAGTGTTTAAGAGTATATACTGCTTTTGCAGGGGTCCTGACTTCAATTCCCAGTACCCTCTTTGGACAACTCACAACTGCTTATATCCATATCCAGGTAGGATATGATGCCCTCTTCTGAACTCCATGGTACTACATCCATGCACACATGCCCCCACTGAAACATACACATAGACATAAGAGAAAACACACACACACATACATGCACACACATACACATATATATTTATTGTATGTTTATGTATTTCTATGTTTATATATATATATTGTTCATTTGTTTCTTTTGAGAAAGTTTGTTTTATTTCTTCATATAGAGTCTCACTCCATAACCCAAGCTGTGCCCAAATTCACAGCAATCCTCCTACCTCAACCTCCCAAGTGCTGGCATTATAGACATGAATGACCCAAAGCCCAAAAACATTATTTTAAATATCCCTACAGATAAATAAGAAAAGAACAGACACCGGGCGGTGGTGGCGCACGCCTTTAATCCCAGCACTTGGGAGGCAGAGGCAGGCGGATTTCTGAGTTCGAGGCCAGCCTGGTCTACAGAGTGAGTTCCAGGACAGCCAGGACTACACAGAGAAACCCTGTCTCGAAAAACCAAAAAAAAAAGAAAAAAAAAAAAAAAGAAAAGAAAAGAACAGACAACTCAAATTTTCAAACATAGACAGTTTTGAAGAGCATTTTGAAAAAAAGAACACCCAAATGGCTTGTGGGCATGTTAGAGATGTTAAGCATTGTAGTCATCACTGACCGTGAGAGAGATGCAGCTGTGAATCACGATGAGCAATGAATACCTTTCCACCATACTAGAAGTACTAAATCAAAATAACCAACAACTCCAAGTGAGATTTTATAGAGCAAGAGCCATGGCTTTGGTAAGTGTCTCAACAAGGGCCATGTGCTAAGGGCTTAGTCTTCAACTTGTGAAACTATTATAAGGAGGTGAAAACTAATAAGTTCAAAACTAGAGGTTTTGGGAGGTTGTTTGTTTGTTTGTTTGTTTGTTTGTTAAAATAAGTTCTTACTATGTAGCTCTGGCTGCCCTAGAATTCACAGAAATCTGCCTGCCTCTGCCTCTCAAGTGTTGAGATTAAAGGTGTATGCCACTACACCCAACTTATTTCTTCTTTTAAAAGTTTATTTTCTTACATTTCTCCTGACAGAAAAGTCCTCTAAAGCATGCTTAGCTACCCTGAGTGACCTTCCCCGAGGACCTCCATTGTCTGGGACCTCTCTGCTCACCTTTATAAGACCTGCTGGTCCAGAATCATACAAGCTTGCTGAACCAGAACCATATGGAGATACACCCAACTGCTGGGATAAATGCACCACCCTTTGAGTTCCATTGTCCTACCCAAGGATACTCACCAGAGGGCTCCTACACCAGGATAATTGAGATCAGGGACCTACCAATATCTTCTATAACAGGGACATCCAGATGCCTTAAAGGCTCTCAATACAATCAACAAAAGCCAGGGCAATATGACAACTTCAGAGCACAGCTATCCTACTATAGCAAGCCATGAATATCCTAACACTACTGAAGCACAAGAAAATGACCTCAAATGCAATCTTATAAAGAATATAGAGGACTTTAAAGAAGAAATGAGTCTACGGCCATACCACCCTGAACGCGCCCGATCTCATCTAAAGAAGAAATGAATAAATCCCTTAAAGAAACACAGGAAATGCAATTAAACAGGTGAAGAAAATGAATAAAAATGTTCAAGACCTGAAAATGCAAATAGAGGCAACAAAGAAATCACAAACTGAGGCAGTCCTGGATATGGAAAACCTAGGGAATAGAACAGGAGCAACAGAAAGCATCACCAATAGAATATAAGAGATGGAAGAGAAAATCTCAGGTGTAGACGATACAACAGAAGAGATTGATATATCAGTCAAAGAAAATGTTAAATCTAAAAAATTCCTGACACAAGACATCCAAGAAATCTGGGATACCATGAAAAGACCTAACCTAAGAATAATAGGAATAGGAGAAGGTAAAGAGTCCCAGCTCTAAGAATCAGAAACTATTTTCAATAGAATCATAGAAGAAAACTTTTCCAACAGAAAGAGGTACCTATAAACATACAAGAAACTTACAGAACAAGAATTGGACTGTACCAGAAAATAAAATTCTCCTGCCACACAATAATCAAAACACTAAATCTATAAAAACAAAGAAAGAATTTTAAATGCTACAAAGAAGAAAGCCAAGTAATACATAAAAACAAACCTAACAGAATTACACCCAACTTCTCAACAGAGACTCCTAAAGCTAGATGAGCCTGTCCAGATGTCTTGGAAACTCTAAGAGATCACAGATGTTAGCACAGACTACTATACACAGCAAAACTTTCAGTCACCATTGATGGTGAAACCAAGATATTCCATGACAAAACCAAATTTAAATAATATCTTTCTACTAACTAACCATAGAGAGGCTACTAGAAGAAAAACTTCAACCTAATGAAGCGAACCACACTCAAGGAAACACAAGAAATAAATAATTTTACACAAATAAAACCAAGAGAAATACACATACACACATACACACATTACCACCACTGTCTGTGTACCAGAGTGTAGCTGGGCCATTCAAGGATGACAGAGTGCGGTCTAAGAATCCTTAGCCTGGCCAGAAAGAAAGATTTTATGGGGCTCTGACCTGGCCTAAATGGCCAAAATATTGCTGCTCTCTGAGGGGAAGTTGGGGCAGGTTAGGTGGCCAGAAACCAGATCTCTTCTGCTACTGTTGTAGCCTACGCAGTGATGAGACATGGCAAGTCACTAGAAGATATATCTGGAGCCACAGACATAGCTGCAACCAACAGTAGCTGATAGCCTCAGTGACAAGGTGATGCAGTGAAAGCAGTAGCCTGGCCTGTTGGGCAGTACAGACAGAGGTTCAATGGTAAATGCTTCAAGGAGAGAAAACTCTTCCCTGGAGTGTTACAGTTTAGTAAGATAGGCACCCTCAGACAATTCCTGCTGTAATAATTCATGTACCTTATTCATTGTGGACAAGAACCTTATAAACATTTTGGGGTGTGGTAGGATGCATGGGTAGATAGATGTTTTCCATTGGCTGAGTTTGAGATGTTAGGAATGCTTTATTTACAAGGGGGAGGACTTCATGCTCCTCCTAGTGAGGTATTGTGGGTAGAGTGGCTGGGAACACTGAAAGTTCCTCCAGGCGGGAAGTTAGGCACAGCAGCTGCTGCTGTGGTTACAGCGGCTCATTAAAGGCCTTCTCCAGGGTTCCTCATGGCACAACCCCAATGACAGGAGAAAGTCCTTGGGCTTCCAAAACAGCTTTATTGGCATGGTGGATGATGGTTGAATCTGGATGTGCACCTCCCTCCCCAGTGAAACTCAGGGCAGACCTGAATTAAATTGGGAAAAATGGGGAGAGGCTGGGGAAGAATACTTAATTGGCTCCATCCTCTGGCCTTCAGGCATCTCATTAGTATGTAAATCTCTTTAGGGCCTGAGGCCTGTAGTCACACCCTCTACCTATGCTCTTTGAGTGTGGCTGCATTGTCCTAAACATGACTGAACAATGCAGGTCAATAAGTTCCACACCACCATGTGTTAGGAGCCTAGATTCTGGGAGCCTGGCAGAATAGATGCCCGACCCTTACAGGCAATGGACACTTGTTGGGTCTCTGGGCTTTCCAGCCAGTGCTTTGACCAAAACCAAGACCCCTTTCATGGCCCTACAGGGTGTCATGGTTACATGTTCCAGGACAAGTAGACCCTGGCTAGGAGCTAGTTCTAACACCTACCATTCTCAATTATGAGAATTCCTGGGGTTTTTTGTTTTGCTTCGTTTTGCTTTGTTTTTTGTTTTTTGTTTTTTTACTTGCTTCTACCTTGCCAGATCTTCTGTCTGGTGGCACAATCCACTCACACCCACTCCACCAACTTCAAAATAACAAAAGTTAACACTCATCGGTCATTAATTTCCCTCAACATCACTGGACTCAATTCCCCAATAAAAAGACACAGAATAACAGAATGGATGCAAAAACAGGGTCCATCATTCTACTACATACAAGAAATACACCTTAGCAATTAAGACAGACTTTACCTCTGAGTAAAAGGCTAGAAAGAAGTTGTCCAAGCAAACAGACCCAAGAAGCAAGTTGGATTAGCCATTCTAATAGCTAATAAAATAGACTTTCAACCAAAATTAATTAAAAGAGATAGGTAAAGACTCTTTATACTCATCAAAGGAAAAATCTACCAAGATGATATCTCAATTCTGAACATCTATTACCTCCCAACAAAAGGGCACCCACATTTGTAAAACAAACATTGTTTAAGCTTAAATTGAACAATGGAGACTTGAACAATCCACTCTCATCAATCAATAAGTCATCCAGCCAAAAACTAAACAGAGAAATATTGAAACTAAGAGATGTTATGAATAAAAAGGACTTAACAGATATTAACAGGGCATTTCACTCAAACACAAAACTCAGCACCTCCTGGAAACTTCTCCAAAATTGATCCTGTAGTCGGTCACAAAGCAAACCTCAACAGATACAAGAAAATTGTAGAAGTACCTTGTATTCTATTGAACCATCATGGATTAAACCTGGACATCAACAACAGAAACATCAGAAATTCATAACAATTCTCTATTCAACAATCTCTGGGTCAGAGAAGAAATAAGAACAGAAGCCAAAGACTTCCTAGAATTCAACAAAAATGAGTCACAAATTTATGGGACACAATGAAAGCAGTGCTAAAAGGAAAGTTCACAGCTCTAGAGAGATAAAGAAATTAGAATTTTCTAACACCAACAATTTAAAAGTATATCTGAAAGCTCTAGAAAAAAAAAATCAAATACACCCAAGAGTAGTAGAGGTACAGAAACCAATCAAAATGAGGTCTGAAATTGATCAATTAGAAACAAAGAAAACAATACAAAGAATTAAGAAAACAAAGAGCTGGGTTTTTGAGAAAATCAACAAGATAAACAAACCCTTTGTCAAACACTAAAAGAGAGAGACATAATCCAAATAAACAAAATCAGAAATGAAAAGGGAGACACAACAACAGACAAGAAAGAAATTTAAAGAATCACTAGGTCTTACTTTAAAACCTGTACCGAACAAAATTGGAAAAGCTTAATGGAATGGATGCTTTCTAGATAGATGCCACTTACAAAAGTTAAATTAAGACCAGGTAACCTATTTAAACAGTCCCCATAACCCCTAAGGAAAAGCAGTCATTAAAAGTCTCCCAACCAAAGAAAAAGCCCAGAGACAGAAGGTTTTAGCACAGAATTTTACCAGACATTCAAAGAAGAGGTAATGCCAATACTCCTCATACTATTCCACAAAATGGAAACAGAAGGAACACTGCCAAACTCATTCTACAAGGCCACAGTCACCCTGATACCTAAACCACACAAAGACTCAACAAAGAAGGAGAATTACAAACCAATTCCTCTCATGAAAAACAATGGGAAAATACTCAATAAAATACTCACAAACCAAATCCAGGAACATATCAAAAATATCATTCACCATGATCAAATAGGCTTTATCCCAGGGATGCAGGGATGGTTCAATATATGGAAATCCATCAATGTAATACACTATGTAAACAAACTGAAAGAAAAAAATCACATGATAATCTCATCAGATGCTGAAAAAGCCTTTGACAAAATCAAACACCCCTTTATGATAAAGATCTTAGAGAGATCAGGGATACAAGGCACATGCCAAAACATAATGAAAGCAATATACAACAAGCCAATAGACAACATCAAATTAAATGGAGAGGGACTTAAAGCAATTCCACTAAAATCAGGGGCAAGACATGGCTGCTTACTATCTATTTAATATAGTACTTGAAGTTCTGGCTAGAGTGATAAGATAACTAGAGATCAAGGGGATACAAATTAGAATGGAAGAAGTAAAAGTATTGCTATTCACAAATGATATGATACATAAGTGATCACAAAAATTCTGCCAGAGAACTCCTACAGCTGATGAGCACTTCAGCAAAGTGTCTGGATACAAAATTCACACACACACACACACACACACACACACACACACACACACACACACAAATCAGTAGCACTTCTTCATACAAATGATAAACAGGCTGAGAAAGGAATTAGGGAAACAGCACCCTTTCCAATAGCCACAAATAATATAAAGTATCTTGGTGTAATTCTAAGTGAAAGACTTGTCTGAAAAGACCCTCAAGTCACCAAAAAAAGAAATTGAGGAAGATATCAGAAGATGGAAAGATCTCCCTTGCTCATGGATAGGTAAGATTAACAGTAAAAATTGCCATCTTCCCAAAAGTAATCTGCATATTTCAATAAATATTTTTACAGACTGTGAAAAAATAATTTTCAACTTCATATTGAAAAACAAGAAACCCAAAATAGCTAAAACAATCCTGACTAATAAAAGAACTTTGGGAGGTATTACCATCCCTGACCTCAAGAGTGATAATAATAAAAACTGCATGGTATTTGTATAGGAACAGACAGGTTGACAAATGGAATCAAATCAAAGACATGGAAATAAACCTACATACCTATGGACACTTGATTTTTGACAAAGAAGGTAAAACCTACAATGAAAAAAAAAAAAAAAAACAGACAGCATCTTCAACAAATGGTGCTGGTCCAACTAGATGTCTGCATGTAAAAGAATGCAATAGATCCATATCTATCACCCTACACAAAGCTCAAATCCAAATGGATCAAAGGCCTTAACATAAAACCAGATACACTAAATCTAATAGAACAGAAAGTGGGGAACAGCCTTAAACTCATTGGTACAGGAGACAACTTTCTAAACAGAACAACAGTGGCTCAGACTTTAAGATCAACAATTGATAAATTCAACCTCATGAAACTGAAAAGCTTCTGTAATGCAAAAGACACTGTCAATAGGACAAAATGGTAGCCTACAGATTGGGAAAGGATCTTCACCAACCCTACAGCTGACAAAGGACTAATATCCAAAATATATAAAGAACTCAAGAAGTTAGACACCAACAGCCCAAATAACCTAATTATAAATTAGGGTACAGAGCTAAACAGAATTTTCAAAGGAGAAATCTTGAATGATCAAGAAGCACTTAAAGAAATGTTCAACATCCTTAGTCATCAGGGAAATGCTAATCAAAACTATGCCTAGATTCCATCTTATACTTATCAGAATGGCTAAGATCCAAAATTCAAGCAACAGCACCTGCTAACAAGAATATGAAGTGAGCAGAACACTTCTCCATTGCTGGTGGGAGTGCAAACTTATACAGCACTTTGGAAATCAATTTGTCAGTTTTTCAGAAAACTGGAAATAGTTCTACCTCAAGACCTATACCACTCCTGGGCATATACCTAACAGATTCCCCACTGTACCTCAGGGACATTTGCTCAACTGTGTTCATAGCAGCATTATTCATAATAGCCAGAAACTGGAAACAACCAAGATGTCCCTCAACTGAAGAATGGATAAAGAAAATGTGATATATCTATACAATGGAATAGTATTCAGCTATTAAAGACAGAGACATCATGAATTTCACAGACAAATGGATGGAACTTGAGAATACCATCCTGAGTGAGGTAACCCAGACCCAAAAGAACACGTATGACATGTACTCACTTGTAAGTGGATATTAACCATAAAGTACAAGATATCCATGTTACACTCCACATATCCAAAGAAGCTAAACAGGAAGGAAGGCACAAATAAGGATGCTTAGAAGGGTGAAAATAGCCATAGGAGGCAGATGGAAGGAGGGAAGTGGGTGGGAGAGGGGATGCAGAGTGGAATGGGCAGTTCAGAATCTGGTGTGGGGAGACACAGGAGAGAAGGCCAGAAGGCCAGGAGAATTAATGGATATCTGCAGCTGGCAGGGGTGATGGGGTGAAGGGCATCTCAAGGACATGCCAGAGACCTGGGATGGAAAAGGCTTCCAGGCATCAATAAGCTGAGACCCACAGCAGTGGAGAAATGAAACCTGAAGAGGCCACCTCCTGTAGTCAGGCAGGAACTGGAGTGATAGGGACATCAACCCACCCACAAAACTTTTGGCCCAAAATATATCCTGCGTACAAGATATGCAGGGATGTGGATGGAGCAGAGACTGAGGGAATGGCCAACCAATAAACTGGCCCAACCTGAGACCCATCCCATGGGCAAGAACCAATCCCTGACATTATTAATGATACTCTGTTATGCTTGCAGACAGGAGCCTAGCACAACTGTCCTCTGTGAGGCTCCACCCAGCAGCTGACTGAAACAGATGCAGAGAGCCACAGCCAAACCTTAGATGGCACTCAGGAAGTCTTGTGGAAGCACTGGGGGAAGGATTGAAGGCCCCAATGGAGATAGGAACTCCACAGGAAAACCAACAGAGTCAACTAACCTGGACCTTTGGGGGCTCTCAGAGACTGAACCACCAGCCAAAGAGCATACAAGGACAGGAGCTGCTCCCCTCCCCCAATATATGTAGCAGATGTGCAGCTTGGTCTTTATGTGGGTCCCCCAACAACTAGGGCAGGTGCTATCCCTAAAGCTGTTGACTGTCTGTGGAATACATTCCTGTAACTTGGCTGCCTTGTTTGGCCTCAGTAGGAAAGGATGCACCCAGCCCTATAGAGACTTGATGTGCCAGGGTGGGGGGATATCCAGGAGGGGCCTCCACCCTCTCAGAGGAGAAGGGGAGGGGAAATGAGGAAGGGGATATGTGATGAGAAACTGGGAGGGGTGGCAACTTTTTTTAAAAAGTGAATTTTTTTTTTAAAGTTGTTTTTTCTCAGGTATTCTGTCCCAATAACATAAAAGCTGACCACAAAGTTTCATTTGTTTTTACTAGGAGATGGTACAAAGGAACCATTTGTGTTGTAACTGTTCTATGTTCTGATCTGGGATTATAGGCATATATCTGCATACAAAAAGCATTCGAGCTATGCATTTAATACTATATACTACACTATAAATTATAGTCCAATAGGTTGTAAACAATAAATTAAAAGCATCACCTAGACTCTTTGCATCTTCCCTTATAGGTGAGAGAGACTATAATTTTCTTTTTTATATTATCTTGCCTATTTTGAGAGTCAAAATTACCAATGCCTCAGAAGCATGAGCTTGGCAGCTTGCATCCATAAGTGTCCTTTTGAATGGTGGGAGAACCTCCAGAATTGTTGTAAGTAGCAATTAAATAATGTATGAGTACATACTGAGTAACACAAAGTTCAGAAGTACACAGGGATTAATTCTATCATTATGGTTCACTGCAGTTCTGTTCTCAGCAAGTCCTTAGACATCTGAGCCTCTCACATCACACTGGAAATCATTTCAGTATGGCATCAACAGAACAAGCTTAACATTCTAGACCTGTTTTGTTTGGAAAAAGAGTATAAAAGAGAAAAAGTTTATGGACACAACTAGTGATAGCAGGTAATAGAAATTAACAAAGCATTATAGATTATGCTATAAAACGGACTGAGATGAAAATAAATAAGGATTCATTTGTATTTGACTCTTAGCCTAAAAGAGTATATTAAATAAGTTCACTTTGATTTCAATTCTCTTTAATTGTGGCAAATTTACTGCACTCTGAATTGTCTTTAATTAAAAAAAAAGATGAAATGGTGTCAACATACTGGTATTGGATCCTAAAGTGCCGATATAGATGCCTTGCTTTAATAATTTTGCTACAAGTTTCCAAGTCCCAACATAAATAAAGTGTGGTGTTTGAATGCAATTGTGGCGTGTGAGCAAAGCACTACATTTTTATAAGTTTTAGCTCCTCTCAAGCACGAGATGGTGAGTGGCAAACTTCCACAGAAAGTTTAGCAAAATTGGCAAGGCATCCCAGAGCAGTGCCAGGGCCTTTCACATTGCATTTAATCACAGGAACACCACAATGAAGAAAATGTTATCCCTATTTAATTATAAAGAACCTAGAGTCAGGGGCTAAGTAGCCTGTGGACCATCAAGTGGGTGGGAGACTCATTCCAGGACCTGATTCAAGGTCTCTCCTCCCTGAAGGCCCACCTACTGTCCACTTACACTAGTAAGATGGCAGAGGCTCCCATTTAATTTGAAAATGAATTGGTGAATGTTGCAAAGTGTTCCAGAGTAATTAGAGCCTTACAGCATTGGCTGCGAGGGGCACATTTGTATGCCATCCAAACATCTTGTGGTTGTTGAAGAATTATCTCTTTTCCTAGGACAAGCAAAGACCAGGCCCATGATATTCCATGCATCTTCCAGGAGATATCAACCTTTCCCCTTGTTTCTTCATTTCTCCAACTGTCCGATGTAATGAAAACAGATATGGTTTACCAGCAAGGACTGGTTTCTCTGTTTCCAACTGAGTCTATTAAAGCTTAATTGACAGCCATAAGATGATTAAAAATTAAAGAATGATAAAAGTTAAATGTTTTCAATACATTCAGAGAAACCACAGGTAAATGTAAATCAAGGAGATAAACAGGGAACAGACAGCTGTTTAATGGAAACTTCATCTCATGATAAATCAAGTGATCCAAATGTGGAAACTTTCTAATGAGGCAGCTACTTAAGGCTGCTTTCTTCATAGTCACACTGGCATTGCCCAGGGATGGCCAACCCAACAGAGGCCAAACTTGAGGCTGTAGAATTACACAAATACCATCATGCCATGGCCTTAGGAACATCACAGAGGGGCTTCTGAGGAGGACAACATGAGAACTCAACCCTGGGAACTCTTAGTCTGATCAGTGCACAAATCACTTAGCAATCATTATCATAATTACTGCTAAATTATTGTTGCACTGGGGGATAGATGGAAGGTCTATTTTTGCACTCTTATTTCACCAAAGCTTCCAAGATGACTATTTCAATTTTCAGAATAAATAATTTCCTTTCCCACGATTATCTCAGAGAAGTCAAGCCTTCCCTTGTGACTTTTAATTCTAGTTCTCTAATCAAAATTTTAAGTGGCCCTGGGCAAGGCATTGGAGTGCTCGATGCCTTAATTCCTGTAGTTGCTAAGTAGCAATAATGACACCTGCCGTCTTCAGGCAGGAAGACTGATTGCTTAGAGACTGTTAAACACTTCGAAAAAGCAGTAGCTGGTGGGGTGTCTGCCATCTTAAGGGACAGTGTCTGGAAACAGCCTCATGGATTCTTTTCTTTGCCATTTTTCAATATCTTCTACATCTTCTCTGCTTTTTAAAGTTCCTCAATTTCTTCGAATTTCAGAGTTTACTCATACCCAAAACCAGGGTGAGGCTGACTGGCTTGCCCTGCCCTGCCCCACCCTGCCCTGCCCCATCTGAAGTCATCCATTCAACTCAACATATCTTCCCATCACAAGCAGTTGCCACCATGGATCTGGCCCTCAGATTTCAAGTTTAAATACTTCATTCTTTTTCTTTTCTTTCTTTCTCTTTTTTTTAATGTCTTCCAGTAGTGCTGAAGATGAAACGCAGTACACAACCACAAGCAACACAGTAGGTGCTCTAATGTCATAGCCCTGCCCAAGAACTCTGTTATATCACAATAGCAGATTCAGCTAGAAAGACAGCCGAGCAACTAAGTGTGTCTGCTATCGAGCATGACAACTTGGGTTCAAATCCCCAGAGCTCAAGTGGTGGATGGAAGGAAGGGTCTCTCTGGGTAGCTCTGACTGAAACTTGCTATGCCTCCATGAGTTATCTTCTCAATTGCACTGGTGTGGCCCTCACATTCATCAATGAATGAATGAATGAATGAATGAATGAATGAATGAATGAATGAATGAATATGTGCTTAAAGAATTAACTATGTAGTACCTTTCCAAGAAATAAAACCTCAAATATGCCCAGGATGTGCCCTCACCTTTCTGCTGGATGTCAGGCTTCTTGAAAAGTTCATTGGAAATGAAGCACAGTACAACAAAACTTCCTGGACCAGATGTGAACTATGGTACAGACTGGTTGCACTGTGCCTATTCCCTGGAGAGTGTCATAGGAAGTAGAGCCTACACAGCATTCTCCTAGGTCAGCACTGAAGAAATAAATCCTGATGTATTTTCTACACTAGTGGAAAGTACCTTTTCCACTTTTTTTATAACACTCTCCTTATTTCAAAAACTATAAAATGCATTTCATTTTCCAGATTTACGGTTTATTTTTCATTGGTACACCCTATGTTGGCTTCTTTCTGTGGGCTAACATAGTTGTATTTAAATGGTAATGCAGTTTTACTATTTGGGATATTTTGATGCACACTTTAATATTAACAACATTTTGCCTAAAAATCTACTAAAAGTCTGAAGGGAGCCCTATGAGTTTATTTCTATGCAGAAGCTCTCCAGTTTATATAGGCATTTAAAGATGTGCTTACAAGAAAGTTATTTATTTCATAGAGAGCTGAGGAGAAATTTCCACTCTAATCTTGAGATGAGACTGGAATGAAAGCATGAAAATAGCCCCATAAAAGTAGTCTTCAAAGGGCTGGAGAGATGGCTCAATGGTTAAGAGAACTGGCTGCTCTTCCAGAGGACCCAGGTTCAATTTCCAGCACCCACATGGCAGCTTAAAACTGTCTATGACTGCAGTTCCAGGGAATCTGAAACCCTTACACTGACATACATGGAGGCAAAACACCAATGCACATGCAATAAAAATAAATTAATTAATTTTTAAAAATGTGATCTTTGAGATTTGTGGCATCTGCCAGATATTGTGCTTTATGAGGGCACCTTCAGTTGAGTGCCTCTTAGATTTTGATGCTCTTGTCTCTGTGTTTGCCCTATTGATTTGTACTGTTGTATGCATTTATGGAGTCTGCTTGCCAGTGTCCTTTAGTGTAAAAAGAGTTTGAAATGCTTTAACGTTCCATTTAAATTTTCTTTTTAAATTATGACTTTGGGGTATATTTGTTGTCAATAAAGACACTGATGTTAGTACTTATAATTAAGATTTTTATAAGTTCCTTTTAATGGAATTTGTAGAAAAAAACACCAACTTCAATAAATTATTGTTTCTAGCTTAAAAAAATAAAAGTAGCCCCATAAAAATATGTAGCTTTTTCCTAGGTTTGTTCCCTAACACTTCATAAACTATGTGTGGAGCACATGCTTGTGATCCTAGCAGTGAGAAGGTAGAGTCCAGAGATCTGAAGTTCATGGTCATTTTTCTCAGATGTAGTGAGTTCAAGGCCAGCCCGGGACAAATAAGAACTTGTCTAAAAAAAAAAAAAAAAAAAAAGTATAGCTTTTCTCTAACTAAAGGCAACTACAATTGAGTTTGCTTCATAAACATTGGTTATTTCTCACTATAGTCAGTAAGTCCTTCTTTCTCCTTCTTGGGGATTGATCCTAGAGCACTGAGCCTTCTAGACAAGTACTCTGCACCTCCCAGACCTTATTACACATTTTTTTTAAATATGTTTTTTCATTTGAAATGGAATTACATCATTTTCTTCCTCCAGCTCTCTCAGCTACTCTCCCCTGAACCTCTGCTATGGCCCTCCAGGCTCAAGTTGATAGCTTCTATTTCTTTATTATTATTGCGTGTGTGTGTGTGTGTGTGTGTGTGTGTGTGTGTGTGTGTGTGTTTATGTGTATGTATGTACAAACAACCTACTAAGTCCATTTGCATTGTTTGTATGGATATAGTTTCAATGATGACCCCTTGCATTGGACAACCGAAGGACTTTCATCTCTGGGATGGGAATAATTCTCCTCTAGGCAGCAATCAGTTGCCTTCAGGGTTTGTTTTTTTGTTTTGTTTTGTTTTGGGGTTTTTTGGGAGGGTGGTTTTTTTGGTTTTTTGTTTGTTAGTTTGTTTTGGCTTGGTTTGGTTTTGCTTTTATTTTTGTTTTCAGACTAGGTCACTCTACATAGCCCTGGCCTTCCTAGATCTCACTGTGTAGACCAGGTTGGCCTTGAACTCACACCACACCCAGCTAGTTGCCTGCAGTTTTTGGTTTTGTTGTGATTTTGTTTGTTTTGTTTTGTTTTGTTTATGCTTTTGTTTTTGTTATTTGGTCTGGACTGGGACTTTGTGAAATGTCCCCTCTCCTCATTAACATATTCATTCGTACTGAGTCTCCCTAGGTTACCCAGACTGGCTTTCTTGTTATCCATCTGCCTCACACTCTTGAGTAGTTGGGATTTCAGGCTTATGCCACCACGTTCAGTCTTACATTTGTAAGAACTAATAATAATAAAAAAAAAAAAACCAGCAACACAAAAGTCACTAAACACAAGAGTAGTGTAGCAATTCTTTCATAATGAGCACATTTGGCAAAGGAAGCCTTGAGTGAGAAGGAGGAATGTCTGTGGCACTTGCTATGTCACTCAGCTTGACAGGGAGTATCTTGTTTTAAGTTACATTTAAATATATAACATGTTTAAAATCCAAGAAAAATAGAACTTTTATTCAAAAGTTACCTAATTCTTTTTAAAATTATTTTTACAATATTTTATTTTACATGTGTAAATGTTTCACCATATGTACATATATGCATTACATACATGCCTGCTGCCACAGAGGTTAGAAGAGAGTATCAGATCCTCTTTCCCCTATCTAATGTTTTTAAAAATAAAATAAAATAAAAATAAAAATGGAGGTTGAACAATACCTTAGTGATGTAGTGAATAGCTATTATTCTCAAGTTTCTGTCCTAGTTTCAATATCCACCACTACATATACAAAAACAAGAAAATATATTGGCATCAAATTATTCATAGGACCATGACATGGCATAGAAGTGCTTGCTGCCAAGCTTGATGACTTGAATACTATCCTTGAGAACCACAGGGTGGAGAGAGAACCAGGTGCTGCTGTTCTCTGACTTCTATTCATGCACCACTTCACATGCAAGGACATCATACACAGAAAATAAGAAACATAAAGAAATTTTAATTCAGCAACATGGCTGCTCTGGAAAATGAGCACATCCAAAGACCTTCTAGGTCTGTGTGATGCAGCTAGAATGGCACACCTTTAATCCCTCTTACTGGAATATACACATAATCTTAAACAATGAAATTAAAGTCAGTTTGTAGAAGGAAGCAACTATATTTGAAAGTAACATCTCATTGAAGGATAGACAAAGGGACGATGAATCAGAGAAATATTTGACAGACTGAGTCAGAGATAGGATACACCCAACTCTCATGAGAGCAGATATGATAGAGAGGAAACATAAAAGACAGGGTGGGGGAGTTTTACTGGAATAGTTTTACAGAGACAGGTTGCAGGTAAAGACAAAATGAGACAGAGAATGAGAAGGAGCCAGAAGATTAGTACAGATTATTAGAGTTAGTTTGAGGTCAAGCAGAGCAATTCAGTCAGAAGCCAAGAGAAGCCAGTTTGAATTAGTCAGCATGGAGAGGAGTTTGAACCTGAACAGCTGAAGCAGCCAGCCAGAGTTCAGAAAGAGCTAGAAAGGGTGATTTTATTCAGCAGTAAGCCTCAGAGACAACAATTATATCTGTTAAATTAAAATTACTTTTACAAAGAACAAAGTATTTAAATGTAATAAAAAAGACTGCACTACAATTTGTAATTTCAAAATAATGGAAAAAATCTAAATGCCCCCACACAGGAAAAAAGTTGACTATACCATGGCACATGTGCCCAGTGGTACATTATCAAACTATAAAAAATAAAAATTGGAAGAAAGGCCATAAAAATGATACAATTAGTATAATGCTTGGTACACAAATAAAAAGATCTTAGTTTGAATCCCAAGAACCCACATAAAATGAATTATGATGCCTATAATACCAGCACAGGGGAGGCAGAGACAAAAACATCCCTAGGGCTTGGAGTCCAGCCAGTTTATCCACATTAGTGAGTTAAAACTAAGCAAAAAAAAAAAAAAAAAAAAAAAAAAAAAAAAAAAAAAGCCTGTCTCAAGAGACTAGGTGGAGAAGAGACTAAGGAAGATACCTGATGCCACCTCTGACTTCCATGCTGTGTCCCTGAACACACACACACACACACACACACACACACACAAATAAAAATTTAGAAAAACAAAAAACCAAATCTCTATAAACTAATTGGAATTTCTAAGACCCAGTAGAAAGTGAAATGCCAAATTCACATAAGATGTACTGATGCCTCATTTAAAAAGGATGGGAGAGAAGAAAATAGACTTGCTTGTATTTATTTGTTCTAAAATAAACAAAGGGGGGATGAACCAGAGACTTCCAAATTTGTTAACATCAGTTAACTGCAGGCAGAGGAGAAATAGAGGAAACAAAAGAAACAACTGAGGAAGAAAAATTCTATCTCCCTAGAATAGCTTTTCAAATACTCCTGAAGACTGAAATTATATTAATACTTTGACATTCTTAAATATTAAAATGGATAAAATTAATAATTATAAATGGTGTTTTAGCTTCACTTTTTGTTGCTAAGGCAAAATACGCTAACAAAACAATTTACAGGAGAAAGTTCATTCGGTTTACAATTCCAGATTATGATCCATCTTGGTGGGGAAGTCACAGTGTCAGGAACTTGAGAGAACTTTTCACATGACATCCACAGTTAAATGTAGAAAGAAATGAGTTGAGGCATGAATAATGTGCACAACTTTCTCTCTCCTCCTTTAACAGTCCAGTATCATAGGGAATGGTCCCACCAACTGTGGACAAGTCTTCCCACCTCAATTAACCTAATCAAGACAATCCTAGAAACTGGTCTCAGAAGCTAAACTTAATCTATACAGTTCCTCACAGGTGTACCAAGAGGCCTACCTCCAAGGCATCAAGTTGAAAATTATTTATACCAACCATCACAAAAGGGAAAATAAAAGATTTTTAATGTTTTTATCTTTGGCCAGCAATAGTACTTAGTACATACAAGTTCCAGCTTACTTGGAAATTTTAGAGAGATTTTCTCTGGGCTTTGCAATCTATTTATCTCTACCACCATGGAAATACAGATAAGAAATACCTTGGCTTCCAAAATTTCATTAGAACAAAGATTATTTTAAACTATGGTTTTATATGCACAGTAAAATGATGCATAACTCAGAACTGAGTCTTTTAAAAATGTGCTCTGCTAAATGACATCTAGAAACACATTGTATTTCTCACCCTAGAATGGGCCAGTATTAGTCTCACTTCTGTTGCCATGACAAAAACACCACGAGCAAGCAAGTAACTTACATGAGGAAGAGTTTGTTTCAACTTATGGTTTCAGAAAGGTAAGAGTCCTTCAAAATAGAGAGGCGAGGTGTGACAAGCGGTAGGCCTCATGGCAAGGGCAAGAAGCAGGGAGATCACATCCTCAACCCCAAACACAAGGCAGAGGAACAGGAAGGGGTCAGGCTATGAATTCTCAGAGCCCACCCCGCAGTGCTGTACTTTGTCCAGCAAGACCTCACCACTTTCCCCAACAGCATCCTCCACTGAGGACTAAGTGTTTGAATGCCAGAGACTCATTGAAAAGACCACAGGGCCTAAATATTTCTGCTCTAAACAAACACCATGTTCTTTCACCCTAGCAAAGGCACTGCTCTTTTCACCCATGCCTTCTTTGGTATGGAGTCCTTCATGACAGTCCTGACAGTGGACACTCAGCTTGCCGACAAGAAATGCGAAGTAGTCATGAGGTCCATCTGTTTCACAACAAGAATACTGGAGATGCTGAAGCTCCTCAGAGGAGATAAAGTATCTGGATTTTTACCTGTCCAGATCATTATTTGCTCTAATCCCACTGCTGTCTGTCTATAAAGTAGTAATCTTTATAAATTTCACATTTTGTCTGAAATCTTATTTAACTTAATTTAAAAGAAGCCAGCTTCTGGATCCAGAACTAAATGGTAAATTTTTCCATTAAAAAATATATTATCTCTAAATGATGCATATGTATGCTTGAACAAAATCACACTCAAGATATCCTAAAATTGAACGTTGGCATAGGAAGACCACTTCAAGATAAGCTAATCCCTGGCCAGCAACTCTATCACTGGTATGGCTTATCCCGCACAAAGCAGAATCATTTCATGTCAAATTTCAACTCACTGCAGAAAAATCTTTTTTGTTATCAAAAGGGGAGTCCAGTGGCTGGAGATATGACTCAGTGGTTTAGAGCACTTGGCTGTTCTTCCAGAGGACTCAGGTTCAATTCCCAGAACCCATATGATGGCTCACAACTATCTATAACTCCAGTTCTAGAGGAATCTGACACCCTCTTCTGGTCTCTACAGGCCCTAGGCACACAACTGATACAAAAACATACATCCAAGCAAAACCCATACACATAAAATAATTCATAAAAAACGGGAGTGGGGAATAATGGCATTGGCGATTTACATATAAAAAACAGGAATCTAGATTTGTAAAGGATCTTGGTTGGGATAAAGGTCTCAAGATAGTTTTAGGTCCAAAATGTGCAGTTTGTGAGCTACCATAAATCAGAAATAAAAGAAACTTCTTGGCTCCTTTTTAAAGCCATGAACTAAGGTAAGAATTTACTTGGAACACAGATGAAAGTAAATTTTACCATGTATGAGCCCTAACTATATGTGTCTATCTCTCCAGTTTCATGAATTTCAAAGAATAAAGAAATGACTGAAAGTCACCAGAAACAAACATAAGCAAATGACCTGAGAGAGGCCTTTTTACACATACACATCTCAGGCTTTTCGTCAGCGACCGAGGCATTTCTGTCAGTGGAAGTGAAATGGTCAAGTTAGTTCAAAAAGACCAACACAGCAATGAATACCACAGCCTCAACTCTTTGCTCACTGGAAGGTTGGCTTCGTAGTAGGTAACATTCATGAATTACTTGTCAGAATTCCATGCATATTTGGAGAAAAGAGAAAAACTGTAGACGTTTTCATTGCTATAAATGAGCAGCTGTATTTTCTACTCTCCTTACCCTTATCTGTAATGATGCTGAAAAGGTCAATGTGAATAAGATCATATCAAACCAGAAGGTCAATCTGAAATTTAAACCAGAAAAAAAAAAAAAAAAAAAAAAAAAACACCTAACATGAAAGCTAAATACTTGAACTCAAAAATAGATTACTCTTATCAATAAAGCCATAATCACCACCCAACTTAAAGACTAATTCGGTTATTGATCAATATGCTGTAAACACCAACACCAAACATACAGGAAAGAGAGAGAGACAGAGACAGAGAGAGAGGCAGAGACAGAGACAGAGACAGAGACAGAGACAGAGACAGAGACAGAGACAGAGACAGAGACAGAGAGAGAGGTGGGGTGAGGGTGGAGGCCCAGGACACCCAGTTTAGCATTTGTAAATTTACTACTTCATCAAATGTTTTCTTGACCATTTACTTAACAATGAAACTAGCCAGTGATTGTTATGAGATCATACCAGAGAATGAATTGA
Organism: Arvicanthis niloticus; assembly: GCF_011762505.2. Classification (NCBI taxonomy): domain Eukaryota; kingdom Metazoa; phylum Chordata; class Mammalia; order Rodentia; family Muridae; genus Arvicanthis; species Arvicanthis niloticus. Next base: position 48,328,016 of record NC_047661.1, read on the forward strand.
ACATTTGATCAAATACATTAATGAAAAATAATGCCTTAAACACATTAACAATACAATATGTTTATTGCATGAATTTATTAATATAATTGAACTAATGATTCCACAGAAACACTGGAAACATAATTACTAAAAGCATCTTAATCCTCCTTCACTAGTTTTCACTATGTAATAGCAGGAATTTCTAAACTTTTTAATGCTTCGAAGGAACTTTGCCCTCATTCTAAGATTTCATCCTATTAATAAAACAAGTCATACCTTTTTTATTTGATACCTATGCTAGTAAATACAATTAAAATCTGAAGCCAATAGTGCAATTTTATAATTGGTGGTATGAGATGTTAGTACATCAAGTTGGGAACTATTATACCTGAAAAATGAATAGCTGCCGGGTCTTAGGATAAGCAGGAACTCCAGCTAACAACAGAAGAGGGCCTAACTCTGGGTTGTGATGAACAATATGGGAACCCAGCATCACAGAAGCTTGCTGAGACTTAGGAAACTAGACATTTGAGGTATTTACTATGAGAAATTGAATCCTTCCCCCATTAGTGTAGTGGCACTTTACCAGGAATCGAATTGAGATACTGATTGTTCTCTCTGCATGCTAGTTTAACTAGTTATAACTGGTGGTATGAGATGTTAGTACATCAAGTTGGGAACTATTATACCCAAAAAATTAACAGATGTTGGGTCCTAGGATAAGCAGGAACTCCCACTAGCCAACAGAAGAGGGCCTAACTCTGTGGACTGTGATGCTTCTTCTGTATGTATTTTTCCCACAGTTGAAGATAAGTTGAAAATAAGAATATATATAGATGATTGGGAAAACAAAATCAAGTAAACATGAAAGGAATACTGCAAGCAAATAAACCGAAATGAAAGTTACTTATTTATCAGGAATCCTTGACCTGCTGTGTATCTAGCACAGTCTAATACCACACAGTCTAAGAAATCATGACTGTCTCAAATATTATGTTTAAAACATTCCCTGTATCATATTTAAGTTAACAAATCCAGTGTGTGGGGTTTTCTTCAGGATGGCAAGTGTATGAAACACTGTGTTCAGCTCAGCTCAGCTTTCTTGGTCTCTCTGAGCTACAGAAATGGGATTTTTTTCTAAACCAACAGATTGGGTACCAACAAGACAGAGGCCAGCTTAAGTTTTAACCAGACTAACTTGACTTTTAAGTGGGTTATTTGGCTGTTATTTTTATTGCATTTGTATTACATGTCAGAAATGTTGACTTTTTCATTAGAGGAAAGTTTAAAGTGTTAGACCTTACCTAAGAGGGTAAACACAAGTATGAATGACTTCTGTCATCCACCAGTTTGATGGCAGGGATTCTTCATTGTAAGAACCACCTAAAACTTTTATACTATATATTAACTATTTGCACAACCAGAAAATTAACCTGGATTGTTCCATGGAAAATTCCATTTTTTGCTTCTA